>NC_134551.1:19179468-19259637 GCF_025594145.1 Primulina tabacum | reverse complement strand
AGTCAAATTCCTGAATAGCTTGCCAACAGATTCAAACGCGACCTTGGAAACAGAGTCAGCTTTGTCAAGCATGTTCTGCGCGACTCGGTTCCACCAATTGCAGACACGATCGAGTAAGTTAACATTGTTCTCGCACAAGGTCACGAGATCGTCACGTGCGAGGATGCAGCCTAAGGTTTCGGTGATGGAGAAGCGGAGATTATCACTGGGAGAATCGAAGCAAGAGGAGATCTCTTTGTTACAATCAGTTATAAGCTTTCCAAGGCGGTAGGAAGGAATGGCGGAGAGAATTGAGACGGCGGCAGCTGTAACATCGGGATCGGGGAAATCGAGATCGATGCGAATACCGGTACAAACAATTTCCCATAAATCTGGAGTGAGGCGCGTAGAACGGATAAGGTCGAAGGCGAGTTTCTTGGAGACAGCGGAGGCGGGGGAGGCGACGATCTCCTCGACGGCGGATTTGGCAATAACGGAGATGTCGCGACCAGCGGCTGATTGTTGGAGCGCTTGGAGTAAAGCACCGGATTGGCGAAGGGCGTCGTTGGAGCGAATGTCAGCTTGGATTTGAGCAAATAGAATGTCCATTTGCAGAGATGAGTTTCAACAGCTCATCTTCTGTCCAACTGCGAATATCAATGTTGAGCCGGTGGTTGTTCTAACAATGCGTGGTGTGTAGGGATGCCAATTTTCCGAAACAGACACGGGGATTCTTTATTTTTTCAGTTTTGGGTCTGGTTTCGGGAATTTTAAACCCTGAAACAGTTCGTGTGTCGAATTCGTATAATAATATATATCGATAATAAAATTATTACTAACAATGGTAGATAATAATAAGCTGGTTTGGAGAATTCTCGTATTTATCATGTCTTGTCTCGTTAATATTTTTGAAACGGAGATAAGAGCGAACATAAAGATTTGATCCCATCGGGTTCGAGGATTCCCCGAACAAAAAAAAAACGGAATTGGAGCGGATTTGTGGGTAGGGATGAAATTAGACGACATGGATGGAGATAACAAATTTGTCCCCGCCCCCACCTCGCCTCATTGTTATCCTAGTGATGTGTTTTCAATTCATTATTTAAATTTACTGGTTTTTTATATATAAAAATTAAATTAAATATTCAAATCAAAACATAAATTTACTAACTCTCTATACTCAATTTTTGTTTTTTACTCCTTAAAACAATAAAAATGATAAAATATCCTTAATTTGTTGAGTTTATTGATAGATTACCCTGGACCGTAAATGGTATCGGAGTCGATGTAAATTATTTACAACATACAAAATATTATTGCAATATAATTAAATATTAAGGAGGTAATTTTCTCAACTAAATGGATCTAACACAGGTTCGATATTAATTATTTGCTACGAATTATTCCAATACTTTGGAATTTGAAACAAAAAAAATCTAACCAAGGAAATATCAGGAGCAAGGTGAAACTTATCCGGATCTAAAAGTAAATTTATGATCATTTTAATAAGTTTCTGGAAATATTACCGGATTCCTCTAAAATCTTCGAAGATCTTAGATAAATTCAAAAGACGGTACAGAATTATAGAAGTATGTTGTATTATGTACCACTAAAAAATATCCTTGAAAAACAAGAAGAAATTATTGTAACAACAAAAAATCCAAACTCTATAACAACAAACAAGTTCTATAAAATGACTTTGATATGCAGTTACCATCATCCTTTGGTATTATACCATTATTACATCAAAGAAGTACGGCCAAGGTGATGACAAACCTTTAACCGACGAAAAAAAATGATCAATCTAATTAAAAATGTTACAGAGAGGAAATTAAACTGATGACAACTTCAGAAAAGATTGGTCTAGAGGATATCAAAGACCTTGCATAATCTTTTACAAATTTCAAGGTCGTAGATCTAAAGATGTACACAACTGGAAGTTAATCACTCACAATAACCTGGTCATCTTCTCATGAACAACCAAGGGAAAGCGTGAGATCTCATAATACAAATATGAGAATTACCCAAATAGAATTTCAAGTTAGTGGATAAGCACACCCAGCGTGAACCAGGTCAAGGAGAAGTCAAATTCTCTTGCACCAAATACCCTATGGAAATCTGTTTTAGAACATATACATCTTTGTGAGGTTATGCTTAACTTTGATGTACTAGATTTCAAAAATAGATAAACTTTCAGAAGAGCTCATACCCGAGCTAATAAAAGTTTTGAAGATTGTAATTACTGGACATGTGGAGCAACAGGTCACATCTCGACCAACTATCCAGAAAATGAAAAAAGGGGAATAAAATGCTCTGATCCGACCCTAAATATTGAAGAAACAGTTTATTGTCCAGATCTTGTTCAAGTATACCAGTTTGGGAATATTGCCTCAGATGAAAGTATATATGAAGAAAAAGAAGTCTTGAGTGAGTTGTGGGAAAAACGGAGAAATCGTCCAGCAATTTACAGAAAAATGAACTCATCGACAAAAGAGAAAAAGAACACACATCTCGCACAAATTCTGGAAAATCCCAGCAGAAATCTTAATCATAGTTCAAGTATTTTTTCATGTTTTTCATTCCAGATTTCAGTAGTTAAATTCATTCTTGTTTATATTTCAGTATCTTTCTTTATTACATTTTTGTGTCTTGTAAATTCCTACAATTTATTGAAAATATAAATAACGAGTTTATTTTCAATTTGCATTACTTTTCTTTGTATTGGCGTTGTATTTGTTTAGGAGATTAAAATGGGCGATCAATTTTAGTATCTATAGTCGTTGCGATTTTAGAAGTTAGTTTTTATTTTTTTTCACACAAGTTGGTGCATCTTTGCATCTGACACGCCCGCATCATAGAAATATTGTGCAAACACTATGGTCGAACATCTATAGCCTCAACAGCTCTCAGAAGCTTCTTCTCTCCCAGATCTGTAATCGCATCACTTCACATTTTTGAAACACTATAATGTTGGCTCAAAAGCAGAATCGTTTTATCGCTGATACCCCCCGGATGAGCCCGGATCGTGGATAACCCGAGACAATAAATGAATAGCTTGGGTCATGGAAAGCTTCGAGTAACATCGTGTAAGAGATCGGGCAAGTGGATTCCCCGAGCATCATTTCACCGGACTAAAGGAACCTGGGACCTCGGACAAAATCCGAATGATATCTCCCTGTCTGGGCTCTCGGGAAAAATCCGGATGATCTATACATGTCCGAGTTACCTCAATAAAAGCAGCACACTCTAGTGCATAGGTATGGGATACCTCAACTCGGTAATCATTGTTGTCAAATCAAGGGTAGTGGATGGTCATGAGCAATTGGTGTCAGAAACAGGGTAATGAACAACCATCTTGCCATAATTAGTAAGCAGACATTGAAAACAAGAGGATTGATAAGAAGATTGTGCATTTTAAAAAGGATATAGACTGAAGCCATGATCCGAAAAGAGTTCGGGTGAAGCTGGTTTATGGTAACCTTGAAGAAGTGAGTACATCGATGAAAAAAGAGGAAAGGGGAAATTTAAGACCACTACGCACCTGGTCTTTGAAGAAAGTAAAGAAATCCTCGGGGGGCTGATCTGCCCGATCAGAGGGACTAGGGATTCAGATTTGGAAGGAGGAGGGAATAGAGCCTAAGACTCTAAGATCTTCCTCAGCCCGAGACGTAAGGTATTTTCCATGACAGAAAACCAAGAAGCACTCGGAGCCCCATGAGGAGGCGAGCTAGGGGCCCGGACTTTACCCTTTCCTTTTTTTTAGAACTTGGGAGGTGTCGGAAGCAGAAGGTTTGATTTTTGGTTTTTTTAGATTTTGAGGGAAGATGATCGGAATAACGCTTTGGGGGGGTGGGATAAAAGAGGGGGAATCAGAGCGCATCACGACAGACTCGTAACCAGACGAGCCTCGCGCATTTGCCTTGAAGTGGAGGAGGTGGAATCTGACATTTCTAGAAATAAAAGAGAATGAGAAGAACTTACGAATTGACGGAGCTGGATGGAAGGAGTTGTTATGTCGGAAGAAGATCGGAAGCACATAAAGTTGCGAAGAGTGAGAGATGGCAAAGTGACAAATGGGGAGGTTTTTTTGTTTTAAAGCAAAGTAAATTGATCTAAAGATAAAGGGACGATCAAGATGCACCTTGAAAATTGTGCAGTGATTTTGAAAAGACGGGATCGAATTTCGAAGCGTCCTAGAACTATTTAAATTCTAGGGCTTACATCATCATGACATCAGCCCTACAAACCATGAAGATAAAGCGACAAAAATTTCCATGACTGGGAACAAAAGAATGATCGGACATCGAGAAAAAATCTAGCCCAGCTATTTAAGGAGGGAATGATGATACCCTCGGACGTGAATAACCCGGGACAATAGATGAATGGCTTGGGTCATGGAAGCTTCGAGTAACATCGTGTAAGAGACCGGGCAAGTGGATGCCCCGAGCATCATTTCCTCGGACTAAGGGAACACGGGCTCTCGGGCAAAATCAGGATGATATCTCCATGTACGGGCTCTCGGACGAAATCCTGATGATATCTACCTGTCCGGATTACCTCAATAAAAGCAGTGCACTCGAGTGCATAGGTATGAGATACCTCAACTCAGTAATCATCGTTATCAAATAAGGGGACATAGTGGATGGTCAGGAGCAGTTGGTGTCAAAAAACAAAGTATGTGCAACCATTTTTGTCATAATTAGTAAGTAGACACTGAAAACAAGGTCATTAATGACTTTCTTTCTATAAATACCAGGTTTGTTTAACATTTAAAGATTCATTCACTTACATATTGCCTACAACATTTATTACAAGATTCTTTTTAAAACTCTTCACTGACTTGAGCGTCGGAGTGGTCACGCCGGAGAATTTTCTGGTGCCCATTAAAGATCTTTCCCCCTTTGAAAGTGCAGGTTCAGATACCCGGGCAACCCTCTCCAGCTCATCAACTCGACCCGGTGTAATTGCCCACTAAGCTCACACCCGATTCACCCAGTCATCATCAATCGCGCTGGAGAATCTTGGTAAGCTGTGAGAGGAAATAGGACTTGGCAAAGCTCGAGTTTGTTGCGTTCAACATTACAGGAAAAAAATTATACGCCATGGACTCTCGATGTAGAAATGTATTTTGAGTCATTGGGTCTAAGCGAGACCATTAAAGAAAATAGTATCTCTTCATCACAAGAAAAAACAAAAGCTATAATATTTTTGCGTCGATTTCTTGATGAAGGTTTAAAATGTGAATATCTTATCGAAAAAGATCTCATGGCTTTGTGGAAAGATTTGAACATATAAGGGAAGTTATACTTCCGACCGCCCGTGATGAATGGAATATGTTGAGATTCCAAGATTTTAAGAAAGTAAGTTATTACAATTCTAGAGCTGTCAATATGGGCTAGGCCCGCTGGGTTGGGTCGGCCCGACAAGAAAATTTAATGGGTTGGGTTTTGATTTTGTTGGCCCATTTAAATTCGGGCCTAAACGGGCCCAGTCGCTCGAGATATGGGTTGAATTGGGCCTAACCCGATGGGCTCGGGTTAGCCCATGGCCCATGGGTTAAATAAAAAAATTATTTACTAATAGAGTAATAGTCTAACTCTAATTCTAGTATTCTACCTTTGGACAATTGGACCGTGAGAAACCTAAATTTTCTCCAATGCTCCAATATTAAATGCTTTTGGAACAGGTTTTTGGGGTGCCGTTGGGTAAACTTAGGCCGGCTGCTTTTACATCAAGAACTTGCTCCGCCCTCTCAGTGGAGGTAATTTCTCTGGCATGTGTGATGTGTATCGATATGAAAGTATAGATGATTAGAAGAGTGTGTGAAATGGTGATGGTGAAGTTCTCTATTCATGTTTTCAATTAGTTTATGATGACGTTGCTGATGTGATGAGATATTTGATTCTATTTGTTGTAGACTCACTTAGATATTCAATTTTAGTTCATCTTTCATATTATATACTTTTGATTGGTTAAATCACGTTTAATCCGAACAATTTTTTCTTTACAGAATATCCTAATTTTATGGTTTTGTGTCGTAGACTCGTAGTGATTGGTGTGCAGTGATATTGATGTATGTATGTATCTTTATTTTCAATGGCTCTTCATTCAAGCAATTTTTTACCATCCTATTTTTTAGGCAAATTTTGAATTCAAAATTACAGTTGGTTTTTGAAAAAAAAATTACAGATTGTTGAAATGGACGTTTCTTCTCAAACTCCAACTGCTGATGTGGATGTTGATGAACTGAAAAATCCTAAGAATGATGAGGGTTCAACTAAACCAAAAAGACGTAGAGAAACTTCTGATATTTGGATGTATTTTAAGAAAATCAAAGGGATTGATGGTTTAGATAAAGCTGAATGTAATGGATGTAAAAAACAGTATCAATGTGGGACTAAACAGCATGGAACTTCTACGTTGTGGCGTCATCAGAAAACTTGTAGCAAATTGAAGTTCCATGATGTAGGACAAATGATTCTTGATCAAGATGGGAAGATGAGGTCTAAGAAAATAGAACAAAAAATTGCACGTGAATTATTGGCTTGTGCAATCATTAGACATGATTTATCATTTTCGTTTGTTGAGTATGATGGTATTAGAGCTTGGATGAAATACATAAATCTCGATATTCCTTGTATTTCTAGAAACACTCTTGTTTGTGATATTAAAAGAATCTATTTGAGGGAAAAAGAGAAACTTAAGCATGTTTTGGCTACTATTCAGAAAAGAGTTTGTTTAACTTCGGATTTGTGGACGTCGTGCACTAGTGAGGGTTATATTTGCTTGACTGCTCATTTTGTTGATAATGATTGGAAGTTGAATAGTAAAATTCTTAGCTTTTCTCATATGCCTCCACCACACTCAGGAGTTGAATTAGCAGCAAAATTATTTGAATTTTTGAAGGAGTGGGGAATTGAGAAAAAAGTTTTTTCTTTGACATTGGATAATGCATCTAGTAATGACAACATGCAAGTTAATTTGAAAGAGCAACTCTCTTTGCATGATAGCTTATTGTGTGACGGTGAGTATTTTCATGTTCGTTGTTCTGCTCATATATTGAATCTAATTGTCCAAGAAGGTTTGAAAGTCGTTGTTGTTGCTTTGAATAAAATTAGAGAGTCAGTCAAGTATGTTAAAGGTTCGGAGACAAGGATGAAGAAGTTTCAAGAATGTGTACAAGCAGTCGGTAGCATTGATACTAGTATTGACTTGCGATTGGATGTGTCTACTCGTTGGAACTCGACATATTTAATGCTTGATAGTGCCATCAAGTATAAGAAAGCTTTTGTTTTCCTTCAATTCAATGACAAGAATTATAAATTTTGTCCTTCAAGTGAAGAGTGGAAAAGAGGAGAAAAAATATGTGAGTTCCTTGAGCCATTTTATGACACTACCAATTTGATCTCCGGTTCTTCTTATCCTACATCAAATTTATATTTTATGCAAGTCTGGAAGATTGAAGTTTTGTTAAAGGAAAACTTAATGCATGAAGATGAGGTGATAAGTGATATGTGTAAAAGAATGTTGGAAAAGTTTGAAAAGTATTGGACACAATATAGCATGGTGCTTGCATTTGGAGCCATTCTTTACCCACGGATAAAGCTTTCGATGTTGGAGTTTTTTTATTCTAAGGTTGAGAGTGATTTTGTTAAATGTCTCGAGAAGATAGAACTTGTGAAAGCAAAATTCTATAAGCTTTTTGATGAATATTCTAAGACTGACAATGCAAGTTCTTCACGACCACGATCTTCTTCTAGCACACAAATTGCTCCCCAAAGTGCAGGAGAAGGTAAAGGAAAGAGCAAAAGCATTTTTTATGTAAGTATTCTAATACTTTTTTTCTTGTATTATTTAACAGATTTATATTTTCATATCATAATTATTGCAATTAATATAGGAAATGATGGCATATGAGAGCCAGACAATTACAAATGTTAGAAAATCTCAAATTGATCTTTATTTGGAGGAGCCAAAACTTGAATTTGCATATCATCAAGATTTGAATGTTTTGGAGTACTGGAAGGATAAAAAACATCGGTACCCCACCATAGCAATGATGGCATGTGATGTTTTGGCTATTCCAATTACTACTGTTGCATCAGAATCAGCTTTTTCCATCGGTGCTTGTGTGCTTACCAAGTATAGAAGTTGTACACTTCCTGAAAAAATTCAAGCTCTTATTTGCACTCGCAATTGGTTGCATGGTTGCGTTTGTAATATTGTTTACAAATTTCTAGTTTGTTGTTGACTTAATTGATAAATTAGTTTATTATTATTTTAATTTTAACTACATTCGTATTTTGTATTTTAATGTTGATCAAGGTAATGAAGACGACACAAGTGTTAAAACAGCGTTGTCTAATCAGGGATCAAATGCTGATATTGATAAAGGGGGAGAGGATGAAGATGGAGGAGAAGAATTTGATATGAATGATTTCATGATTAATGAAATTTAAAAAATTGTATTGTTTTTTTTGTTTAGTTTGATGAACTTTAATTTCTTTGAACTCTTTAATTTTTTAGCACTTTGTTCGTTTATTTCACTATCAATTGTGGCATTTCATGTTTTAACATTTACTCATCTTTGGATTCTTTGACCGCCAACAACCCTTTTTTATTCAGATTACAGCACAGCGTTTTTTGTCAATTGTTTTGGGTGAACTACAGTATGCAAAACTAAGCAAATATATTGAAATTGTTTAGATTTTTTAGACCCGTGGGTTGGCCCAACCCAGCCCGCGGCCCATATTTTGGTGGGCTGGGCTGGGATTTCCCAACCCACCAACCCGATGGGCCGGCCCGCCACGGGCCGACCACTTCCCAACCCGAGTCGGGCCGACCCAAACCGACACGGGCCGACCCGATTGACAGCTCTATACAATTCTGTGATGTATCGAATAATCTCGCAATTAAAATTTTGTGGACATGAAGTTACAGAATCGGAAATGCTTAAAAAGATATTCTCCACGTTTTACGCATTAAATATAACTCTGCAACAACAATATAGAGTGCGTGGATTTGTGAGATATTCTGAACTTATCGCCTGCCTTCTTGTGGCGGAAAAGAACAACGAGCTGCTAATGAAAAATCATCAGTCTCGACCCACTGGATCAACATCATTTTTAGAAGTAAATGATGTAAGTAAAAATGAATTTAAACCTGAAAACCAAAATCAAATTCAGAGACAAGGTTTGGTCGAGGTCGAGGTCGTGGTCGAGGTCGAGGTCGTGGCCATGGTCGTTGACGTGGACGTAGAAGTGATCGTGGTTTTGAAAACAATCGAGATAGTTATTTTTATAACTCATCTCAAAAGGGCGTCACGAACCACCCACTGAAAAGACATCATGAGTGGTAATGAAAATCACTCAAAACGATTTGAAAGTTCTTGTTTTAGATGCGGCACTCTAGGACATTGGTCTCGTATTTATCGAGCCCCCGAGCACCTTTGCAAGCTCTATAAAGAATCGATAAAGGGGAAAGAAAAAGAGACAAACTTCACTGAGCACAGTGGCCGTTTGAGTGATTCAACTCATTTTGATGCTGTAGATTTTCTGATTGATTTCTCTGGAAATGATCAATATGTTGGTGGAGTAGAAATGAAAAAATTTTAGTTCGTCTTGAATACACAAATTTAAAATATGACATATACACTTAATATGGAAAAATTTATCACCTAATGCTGATTTACATAATTTAATAAGATAACTAACATTAGAAGTATTTGTACTAGCATTATCAAAATAAATTAAAAAAATTTTCTTCTAAAATAACAATATAAGTTGAGAAATATTTTGTGTCGTATGTAATTCATTAAAACATCCATATGCAAACAATATTTTTTAGTATTCCAAGAACTATCAATCCAATGACAAGTAATATGCACATATGAACAACTTTGTCAATGTTCACTCCAAATATCCAAACACGAATAAACTTTATTATTTAAACTAGAAAATTCTTTAATTAATTTTTTTTGTTCAACGACTAATTTTTAAAGTGTGCGCTTTAATATATTTCGTGAGATACGTTTAATAGAAGGTTCTATACTTGTTGAAAGCCAATTTTTAAAACATAATTTATCATAAGAACTAAAAAAAGTTGTTGAATCACACAATATCTAATCGTTTCTTCTCTAAAATTAGATTCTTAATATTTAAATAGTTGAGATGAGAATGTCAACATTTGAGTTTGAGAACGATCAATACCAATTTTCACCTAATGATTTTTCTCGACGTGCCACGCCCTGTCGGACAAGAACCTTAAACTGGTGGCTTAGACAAATTCAGCCATCTAGCTTCCCTAAGACTCCAAGAGGTTGAACAATTTTTTTTATAAAAATGAGAAACAAATATTAGTTGGATTTGAAGACGAAAGTACTAAGATACTTTTTACAGAAGTAAAGCAAAGACACGAACAATAGCGGATGGTGCAACAATTGATTGGAATTAGATTGAGGATGGTATCATTAGCAAGAAATAGTAAAAGTCTGTCTAATCAGAGAGCTAGCTATCTTGGGTGATATACGGGTGACACCTTCCTTTGAACAATGTCCTGGATCTGCTCAACGGACAACAGTGATGACTCCAGTTCAAAATTAGCCGCCTCCATCTGTTGGTGAATCTGCAATAGCACAAGTCAACTGAGATTTCTACAATGTAATAAGTTTTGACGAATCCAGGAATTTTAAGCGGATACGAATGAGGGACAGAATACGAAAACTTGGGTTTCAAGGAACTGGAAATGCGGAAGTTCATTTTTATAAAACAGAAAAGAAAAACCAAATATATATGGCTGTTGTCGTGTAAATAAATTGACAAAACATTAAACAATTAGTCAAATATGAAATGAAAATCAAGATTTTAACAATATAGACCCAACTAAGTAAAGGGGCTAGAGTCTAGACTAGGCTCCTTATATAATTAGGCCCCGGCTCTTTCCAACGACTTCACTTGAGAGGGGTGTCCCATGTTTCCAAATAAATGGGTTCATGTGCGATATATTCAATCCATTAATATTATAGTTACATTTCACTACTAAAAATCTATTCATAGTTTGGTCCGCACTTAGAGACTAGGTCTGATGGTTGCCATACTCTACCTCACTGACCTGGACGAAATGAAGCAATCGGGCTATATGAAAACGCATGGGTTTACAGAGTTTAAGTGTGATGAAGAAAGAAGGAATTACCCATGGATTATATAAAATTCAGGATAAAAAAAACAAAACAAAACAAAACAAAACAAGAAGACGAATAACAAAGCATATGGTTTTGATGCATGCTATCAATCCATAATATTAAGCATTTTACGAAAATTTTGGTCAATATATGGCTTAACATAAAGATAAATGGTGAAGGGAATGATAAACTGAATTCTTGTTTACACTGCTCGAGATATGTATGCGTATTCATGTAAAGAGAGGAAACCAAAAACAAGACTAACTCATTTACGCAGTGCACCTTTGCAAGAATTGCAGACTGATCATTCAAGTGAAACTTATGCATGTGTGTCAACATCTCCAGTTGCTGTAAAAATGTTAATCCAACCAATCAAGAGCTTTTTAAAGAAGTTAATTGCAATTGGAAACAAAATACCTGTTCTTGTAACTTCTGTTGCATTTCCATCCTTACGGCAAATTTTTCTGGCCCAAGCTCTGCTTCCTCACAAGCTATCTCCTCCCTTTCAATAAATAGAATAGCCGGTAATACATCACTTTTCCAAAACTGGGAGATCTCACAACTTTTAGAAGGAAAAGGATAAAATTCCAGAACAGATTAAAAGACTAAAGATGGATAGATCTAGTGAAGACTGGAGAGTAAGAGTAGTCACACACATGAATAGAGAAGAATTGAATCACTGTATGGATAATATAGTTCATAAAGGAGGAGCAGGAAATAATGAACCCATTTTCATAACCAAAAGGGAATTTGGGTTGCAAGACTATGAGAGTAAGAACCAACCATCCAAAAGAATACTTGGTGAACTGTGCTTAACCAGATAGTCATAAATTTAACAAATTCAAACTGTAGAGATGATTGACTCTGTGTTTCCAATAGCTTTAAAGAATAGCTAGAACCAATTAGCTTGGATGCCACATGGATACATAAATTAGTCGTGCTTACTTTGCTACAAAACCATAAAACTGAATCATCAAATCTCGATCATTCTCATAAACCATGTTTACTTTTCCCAAGAAAGCTAGACCAAACCGTGGATCTGCAATCCAGAAGTAAAGTAAATCAATCACCAAGTAAGTCTGTGAAAAGAAGACAAGAAATAACGAACTTCACATTATCATTCAAGAGATACTGCAAGTTATTTTTTTGAACCACAGTTCATCTACTTGCAAACAATGTCGAATGTCTGCTTCATGAAAATAATTTTAATACAAAGCTCTATTATTATGTGCAAAATCATTTATTTTTCACCAAGATCACTCACCAACTCCCATCTGCGAAAATATCTCCTCTTGGATAGCAGTAGTTACAGCAACAGCTTCCTGCATGGGTTTGAAATTTGAATTCAATCACAACCAAAGGGACAATTGAAGCAATTTTCATCCAATTTTACTTTCCAATGCTAGAATATGAGCTTCAACAATGATAATTAGTAGTAAAAATGGAAAAGCAAACGACTCTGAAAACAGATTAAATCTCGTATCAATCAAGTTGAAATTTTATTAAAACAGTTTTAAAGAATATACAGCCCATGCACAAAAGCAGCGAACATCTACGCCACCACAAAAGTTACTACTGAAATTGAATCAACCGTTGTTTCTCATACAACCCACATTAAACCCTAAAAACTCGGTGCCCAAAAACAGTGAGGGCATGTCGCGTAAATCTAAAATTGACAATCTTGGCAATGAAAAACCAGAACACACTCGATCTTGGTACGAGGATATTTCTAATCACATATTAATCAACACAGTTAACAGGATTAAACTTCTATCGACGAGTAAAAGAACAAATAAAAATAATATTCACCTGCTTGTCGCCGACGGCATCAGCAATCCGCTTCTTGACCTCTGAAAATGGAATATCTCAGCCATTTAAATGAATCGAAAACAAATGTGAAAAGACAGTGAAATTGCTACGAGTACCGGTCTGTGAGGTGAGAAAGGAGAACCGATCAAAGAGATAAAGCAACTGATCCCGTGATAGCATACCAGAGTCCTGATACGCCATAGCCCACCAGAAGTGGTATGGTCCAAGAACTAATTGTTTTTTTGGGTGTGGGGGGACGGACCTCTTTTGTAGTGTGGGATAACCTGGCACGCTTATTAACGATCAGTAATTTGACATCGAATTATTTATGTGCAATGAGGAATTCGAATTAAATAATAATTATTTAAAAGATGATAATATCTTGCATTATTATTTATAATCGTTGTGAAAATGTAAAAATTTATGATAAAAATTAAAAATCTCAAACTCTCAAAATTATCAAACTACACACTTTATAATATTTTTCTCTCAACTCAATCGTGATTTTCTTCATAAATGAGAGATCTATTTATAGAAAATCTTTACAAAATAATCCAAAAATAAATTCATCATTACATACATCATCATACACTAATTTTAAATATTTACAACTCTTATTTTCAACATTCAAATATTCAATACACACATTTTAAATATTATTTTTCAACACTCCCCCTTGTGATGATGATCATAATGATTGTCTTCATTACGTGTTTTTATACTGCCTCGTTAAAAACCTTACTAGGAAAAACCCATTGGGATAAAAACCACAGTAAGGGAAAAAGAGTGCAGTCACGTAAACTCCCCCTCATGTTGACACGAACTATTCTTCACAAATTTCGTAGATTGCGCATCCCAATATTATATATGTGCTTTCTGAATATTGTCGTAGGAAGTGCCTTTGTGAAGAGATCTGATGAGTTTTCACTTGATTGAATGTGACGAACATCAATATATTTATTCTTCTCAAGCTCCTTGGTGGATGCGAAGAACTTAGGAGGAACATGTGTAGTTCTGTCGCTTTTTATGTATCCTTCTTTCATTTGAGCAACACATGCAACATTATCTTCATATAGTATCACAGGCTTCTCGTCAAATGATAATCCGCATGAGATTTGGATATGTTGGGTCATTGATTTTAACCACACACATTCACGACTTGCATCATGTAGTGCAATAATCTCGGCATGATTTGATGAAGTTATTACGAGCGTTTGTTTCTGTGTACGCCAAGAAATTGCAGTGCCTCCACGAGTAAATACATATCCAGTTTCGGAACGTGCCTTGTGTGGATCAGATAAGTATCCAGCATCGACATAAACAATTATACTTGGATTAGCATCTTTTGAATACAAAAGTCCCAAGTCTGTCGTTCCTCGTAGATAACGGAATATATGTTTAATTCCGTTCCAGTGTCTCTTTGTTGGATATGTGCTAAATCTTGTCAATAAATTTACTGCAAAAGATATATCGGGCCTTGTACAATTTGTAAGATACATAAGGGCACCGATAGCACTTAGATATGGTACTTCTGGACCAAGAATATCTTCATCATCTTCACATGGATGGAATGGATCCTTTTCTATATTTAATTATCTAACAACCATTGGAGTACTTAAAGGTTTTGATTTATCCATATTAAAACGTTTAAGGATATTTTCTGTATAATTTGTTTGGTGAACAAATATTCCACATTTTTTTTTGTTCAATTTGTAAACCCAAACAATACTTGGTTTTCTCAAGATCCTTCATTTCAAATTCTTCCTTCAAGTATGACACAACTTCTTGAATTTCCTTATTCGTTCCAATGATGTTTAAATCATCAACATATACAGCAATAATTACGCATCCGGATGTTGTTTTCTTAATGAAAACACAAGGGCATATTGAATTATTTACATATCCCTTTTTCATCAAGTGATCACTTAGCCGATTATACCACATTCGGCCGGATAGCTTTTGAAAGGGGATCGATTAAGGTGCCCTAATGCGCAACGGAAGTTTCAAAAATTTGTTTTTCAACAAGAAAACAAAACCGAGCACCCTAAGCCTATAGTGTGTAGCAAATACAAAAACACGAAATGTCATACATAGGGTGTTATGAAATTTACCTATCAATCACAAGGGATTGATGATGGCTCCAACTAAGGTGTAAACACCTTAGCTCTTGATGGGATGAGTTGATCTACAAGCTTCCTCCTTTCCTTCAAAATTAGGTCCACCACTTGCTAACTAGAACCCTTCTTACTTTGCACTAGAAAAATAAGAAGATTTTTCAAAGAGAAGAGAATTGTTTCTCCAACAATTGAAGAACAAAATGAGAGAAAAATGAGGAGAGTTCTTCCTCAAAAATTTCGGCCAACTATGTGTAATGGGGAGAGGGATGACTAGCCTTGGTTGTGTAAAAAGCTAAAACAACTTTTAGCATGTCAAGCCTTGGAGATTGAAAAAATGATCTCCAACCCTTCAACTCCCATCCATGCAATTTGACTTGGGCTTGTAACATTTACAAGGCCCATGGACTTTTATTTAAATGTTCCAAACATATTTGAGTCCATTTAAAGTTTACTTGATTTTACTCAAGCCCACTAGTTTAATAATTATTTCTAATTGGGCTCTACAAGGCCCAATGTTATTTAATTAATTCAACACTTGAATTAATTTAATTATTTGGACTCTACTAGGCCCACTAGTGTTTAATTAATTCAACACTTGAATTAATTTAATTTAGTCCATAATAATGTTTATGAAAATCACAATTTTCAAACACATTATTTATTTGGCCAACTTTTAATTTAGGAACACTTCCACAAATTAAAAGTTACATTTCCCTCATAGAAGTCATACTTCTATTTTTCCTTACACTTATAAACTCCTTTATAAGCCGTTCAACACATTGAACTATTTCACTTCTCAACGGGATCTAGAAAGCTAGTACTTGTGTGGCCCTCAATGGTTCATTGATACAACTAGCCGTGGGTTCACATCTCCATGTGATTCGGACTAAACATGTCCTTATACGAGCATACCTCAATTGCTATATTCTTACTTATCAACTCCTTGATAACAAGAATGTCAGAACTCAAGTCTGATAGTACCCAACCAATCATGTTAAACGCCTAGCAGCATCGCTTACATGATTCCCTAGGTATCAAATGATAGTGCCTGCAAGAACCATTCAATTATGGTTAGCGTACAGTACGGTCCCTTCAACTCATATATCCCGACCGATTCGACAACCATTGGTATATCGAGAGTTGTCAATGAATCGATACTATGTGTCATGTCGTAGTTGCATCGATGGTGTAATCTATGAAACCCATTTCATAATTACCACCATACTCTGATCAGAGATTTCATACTACATACACATAGGATATCCATACCCGAAGGTAAGCGGTGAATCCCCGACTACAATGCATCGACTCCTATATGTTTCGACAGAACACCCAACCTTGCCACCTGATGACCCCATGAGAGTCGGTAAACAAGTCAAAGTGTAATTCTAGCACATAGAGTCTCAATGTTGTCCCGGATCATAAGGACTAATGGTGTACAACCATAAACTAGGACGTTTCCACTCGATTAGTGAAAACCACTTGGAAAGTCCTTTATTGAGGGTTGTTCAGTGCACTCTACAAGGAGCACCTATCTGCATGCTCGGACATCACAATGTCCCCTACCAATGAAACATGGTACTCACATCGCAGATACTAGTCTCGAACTCGAGCGGCCTATATCCTTCTTAGCGGAGGCTGAATCGACTAGGAACTGTTTAGAATATACAGTATTCTAAATATGAGTTCCATGATACTCATCATATGAGCATCTCATATTCTTTCTACTATTTGTATATTTAAGGGCTTTATCTATGCAACTAGCATGTGTATACAGATAAAGATGTGCCAAAATAATAATAATTTCAAATATTATTAAAATAAATATTGTTTATATATAGAGTTTCATTGTGAACACTCGGCCAACACTTGGCTCGACGTGCACCTACTCTAACAGCTTTAACCCATATAATGATCTTTGTAATTTCACAGAATAACATTATCTGGGTTTTGAATTTTGTGCTTCAGGCATCTTAAATCCTTCAGGGATTTTCATATATATATTACTATCAAGTGATCCATATAAGTAAGCTGTAACAACATCCATAAGACGCATTTCTAAATTTTCAGATACCGCCAAGCTAATCAAATACCGAAACGTAATTGCATCCATCACGGGAGAATACGTTTCTTCATAATCAATTCCAGGCCTTTGAGAAAAACCTTGTGCAACAAGTCGAGCTTTATATCTTACTATTTCATTTTTCTCATTTCGCTTTCGAATAAAAACCCATTTGTATACAACAGGTTTTACACCTTCAGGTGTAAGGACTATAGGTCCAAAAACATTACGTTTATTTAGCGAATCCAATTTAACCTGGATAGCTTCTTTCCATTTTATCCAATCCTGCCGATTTTTACATTCAACAAAAGATTTTGGTTCATGATCTTCATTATCATTTATGATGTCGATTGCCACATTATAAGAAAATATATCATCAATTTCTTCTATATCTTTTCGGTTTCATATTTTTCCAGTATTAATGTAATTGGTAGATATATCATGATTCTCGTCAGTTTGTGTTTCTGACAGAATATTTTCATCATCATATGTTTCTTCAGGAACATCATTCTCTATTTTGTGATTATCATGTGTTTCTTCAGGAACATCATTTTCTCTTTTGTGATCATCGTGTTTCTCTATGAATTTTCTTTTTCGAGAATTTTTATCCTTGGAACCGACTGGCCTTCCATGCTTCAGGTGTTTAATGACATCATGAGTATCTTCAATTTATTTCTTCGGAATTCCAATTCGAGCAGGGGCATTTGCAGCATGTATATATGATTTAGTTACCCCTTTTGTGTCTGCAAATGCATCTGGTATTTGATTTGCTATTCTTTGCAAGTGCACAATTTGCTGTACATCTTTTTCACATTGTTTTGTTATTGGATCCAGATGTAACAATGATGATACATACCATGTAATTTCCTTTTCGGCGTGTTTCTGTTCTCCCCCTAACATTGGGAATATTTCCTCATTAAAATGACAATCAGCAAAACGTGCTGTGAACATGTCGCATGTCTGAGGTTCAAGATATCGAATGATTGATGGACTATCATAACCGATATAAATTCCAACCTTTCTTTGATGTCCCATTTTCTTTCGTTGCGGTGGTGCAATAGGCACATACACCATACATCAAAAAATTCTCAGATGAGAAATGTCTGGTTCTTTACCAAATGCAAGCTGCAATGGGGAGTATTTATGATATGCACTTGGTCTGATACAAATTAATGCAGCAGCATGTAAAATTGCATGTCCCCATATAGAAATAGGGAGCTTTGTTTTTATAATAATTGGTCTAGCAATCATTTGCAGACGTTTAATCAATGATTCAGCCAATCCATTCTGTGTATGTACATGAGCAACATGATGCTCACAATGATTCCCATAGACATACAATAATCATTGAAAGTCTGGGAAGTAAATTCACCAGCATTATCAAGTCTAATTTTCTTGATTGTATAATCGGGAAATTGATTACTCAATTTTATTATTTGAGCAAGTAATCTTGCAAATGCAACAATTCGAGTTGAAAATAAACATACATGTGACCATCTGCTGGAGGCATCAATCAATACCATAAAGTATCTGAATGTTCCACATGGTGGATGGATTGGTCCACAAATATCACTCTGAATACGTTCAAGAAACATTGGTGATTCGGTTTGGATTTTGGTTGGTGATGGTCTTATAATAAGTTTTCCAAGAGAACATGCTTTACATTGAAACTTATTATTCTGAAAGATCTTCTGGTATTTCAACGGATGACCATGTGTATTTTCTATAATTCTTCGCATCATTGTTGAACCAGGATGTCCTAATCGATCATGCCAATTGATCAGTATTGAAGAATTATCAACTACTATGTTTGATTCAATTCGACTTATATATGTATAATGCAATCCAGTAGGTAGCATTGGTAGTTTTTCAACTACATATTTCTTTCCTGATTTGTATGTGGTAAGACACATATATTTCTCATTCTCTTCATTCATTGTTTGAGTATCATACCCATGTGAATATATATCATTAAAACTCAACAAATTTATTTTTGATTGTGGTGAATACAAAGCATCATTGATCAAAAATTTTGTACCATTAGGTAACAAAAATTGTGCTTTACCACATCCTTTAATCAAGTCTACAGGACCTGATATTGTATTCACCATTGTTTTTGTTGGTTTTAGTTCCAAGAAATATCTTTTATCTCGGAGGATAGTGTGCATTGTACCACTATCAGGTATGCAAGCTTCAGCTTTGTTCGTAGCATTTTCCATATTTGAACTTCAAAAAATATACAATGAAAAGAAAATTATTTACAATATGTATGCAATAAATTGAAAAATACAACACATATCGTACTTGTACAATGAAACATTATCATATGAGTACATGAAAAATAAATTATTTTACAATTATATTCTACCAATATATTGTTCATTTTCAGAAAAATCATTGAGAAAATCTCCAGCGTCAATATTTTTCATTTCTATTCCACCAGCATATTGATCATTTTCAGAGAAATCATTCAGGAAATTTGCAGCATCAAAATGAATTGAATCACTCAAACGGTCACTGAGTTCAGTGAAGTTGATCTCTTTTTCTTTCCACTTTATCGATTCTTTATAAAGCTTGCAAAGGTGCTCGGGGGCTCGACAAATACGAGACCAATGTCCTGGAGTGCCGCATCTAAAACAAGAACTTTCAAATCTTTTTGAGTGATTTTCATTTACACTCATGTTCTCATGATGCCTTTTTGGTGGGTGGTTCGTGACGCCCTTTTGAGATGAGTTATAATAATAACTATCTCGATTGTTTTCAAAACCATGGCCGTGACTACGACCACGACCACTTCCACGTCCACGTCCACGACCACGACCTCGACCTCGACCAAAACCTTGTCTCTAGATTTGATTTTGGTTTCCAGGTTTAAATTCATTTTTACTCACAACATTTACTTCTGGAAATGCTGTTGATCTAGTGGGTCGGGACTGATGATTTCTCATTAATAGCTCGTTGTTCTTTTCCACCACAAGAAGACAGGCGATAAGTTCAGAATATCTCGCAAATCCACGTACTCTATATTGTTGCTGTAAAGTTATATTTGATGCGTGAAACGTGGAAAATGTTTTTTCAAGCATTTCTGATTCTGTAACCTCATGTCCACAAAATTTTAATTACGAGATTATTCGATACATCGCCGAATTGTAATCACTAACTTTCTTGAAATCTTGGAATCTTAACATATTTCATTCATCACGGGCGGTCGGAAGTATGACTTCTCTTATATGTTCGAATCTTTCTTTCAATCCTTTCCACAGAGCCATGAGATCTTTTTCGATGAGATATTCACATTTTAAACCTTCATCGAGATGTCGACGCAAAAATATTATAGCTTTTGCTTTTTCTTGTGATAAAGATATACCATTTTCTTTAATAGTCTCGCTTAGACCCAATGACTCAAGATGCATTTCTACATCGAGAGTCCATGGCATATAATTTTTTCCCGTGATGTCGAGCGCAACAAATTCGAGCTTTGTCAAATTTGACATGATGGTACTTAAAAAAAATTACGATGCATTTTATTAGTTAATGAATATTAAAATACAAAGTAATGGATAAACAACAAGTACAAGCATTCGTAAAAATAAAGAAAACACACGAGGATGATATTCTCTAATAAATACAAGACTCGTGAGTATGATAACCAAAATAATTAAAAATAATCTTGAGAAAGCCATCTTCCTTTTTCTTCGAAAAATTTGATGAAGAATAATTTTTAGAGAAGAAGAGAAAGTTGGAGTGATTGAATGTATTTATGAGATCATATTTATAGGGCAAAAACTAGCCGTTTTGTTACCATTTATGACCGTTGGTGTACAAAAAATAAATGTATGTATTTGTACAGTTTTATGATAATAATATGATGTATATAATATTAGTCATGTTTAAATAATTATGTATATCATATCACATTATTATAATGAGGAGTCATAAGTTATTTTGTTTAAAAACCTTATAGGCTTTTATACTTGTCGTATCCCTTACCAGGAGTGTGGGATGTCGTCTTAACATACTTCCAGGATTTATAACAAATTTTTGAAAAAATTATTATTATTATTTCTAATTTTTATTATATAATAACATTATATTATATATTAAATATATACATAATAAATAAATAACAATAAAATAAATATTATTATTTTTGTTACCTTTTTCTTCTGTTTGGAGCTTGGAAAAGTATGGAGGACTTTTAGAGCTTCGTGCTGAAAGTAAAAATCTCAAACTCTCAAAATTATCAAACTACACACTTTATAATATTTTTCTTTCAACTCAATTGTGATTTTCTTCACAAATGAGAGATCTATTTATAGAAAATCTTTACAAAATAATCCAAAAATAAATTCATCATTACCTACATCATCACACACTAATTTTCAATATTTACAACTCTTATTTTCAACATTCAAATATTTAATACACACGTTTTAAATATTATTTTTCAACACCAACCATAATTTAGATATTACTTCTTTTTTATAATTAGTATCCACAGATGTAATGTTCATTATTCATTTTTAGGCCAATTCCTTGTCACCACAATTATCATTAGAATACTATATTTAAACAAAATTGTTTTTCTTAAAAAAAGTACATCCAAGGTTGAAGTTGCCTCGGGTTGTTGTAAAACTGGTCGAACAAACCGGATTAACGTCCGTGGTATGAAAAACATGAAACCTAATTTGCATGTCAAGTTCAAGAAGGTGATGAGATAAAAAACCACTGCCACGTTATCCAGCTGTTACTCTTACGTTTCATGATGTGTCGTGTTGTGTAGTATCGCGTTCATGCTCTTGCTCGTGATGATATTCTACCTTTTAATTTCAATGGTCTTAAGATCCACCAAACTATAATATCTTTGTTTATTACCCAACCTCAAAAAACTAAGCTTCCAACCACCACATCAGTAAGGGAACCACGCGTGTTTAGGCACTTAAGTTAAATTAATATCAAAACAGACCATATTTCGAAGCACACCTTTATTAGCACGCCAAACGTGATAATTAATGCTTTGCTTCTTCATATGACCATCACTGCCACAGAAAAACAACCAGAGTTTTGAGGATCACTAGGATTTTTCTGTTGTTTCTTCGAAAGCCGTGTATTTGCAGCTTCCTTATCATTCTTTTTCTTTTCTTTATCCTTCGAGATAGAGGCATAATGAGTACTTTCTGTCTTGTCTTACTTCAACTTTTTCTCTTCCTGAACACAGTGTGAGATGAGCTCATTCAGAGACCAAGTCTCTTTCTGACAATTATAGCTCACATTGAATTGGTTAAACTGAGGATGAAGAGATATTAAAACCAAATGCACCAGCAAGTCAAGGTCAGGCTTTAGTGTTTTCAATCTTGAAGCAAGATGAGACATTTCCATAATGTACTCCCCAATGTTTTCCTTGCCTTTGTACCTCATTGGAACGAGGCTTGCTAAAAGTTTACCAATTTCAGAATTTTCATTTTTAGATAACCTCTTTTCGAGGTTCTGAAGAAAATCCTTAGCCGTAGCAATGTCACTCGACTTTATGCACCTGAATGTTTCTGGAATAGCCCTCTTCATAATCATCATACACATGCGATTCGACCTCTCCCATCTTATCGCAAGGTCCAAATCCATGACTCCGAGAACTATCAATAAATTCTCTTGCCAAGATTTAAAATTCGAGTCATTTAACATAGGGATATAATTTATGTTGAAATGAATATTTACATGAGTCAAATCTAAATAGAGAACAAAAAAATCAAATATACACGCTCAACCAAATATCCAGATAAGACAATCAATAAATTCAAATAATTTAAACACCAGAAACAAGATACTTAGCACTCCAATAATGTTTTATCTTTGGACAAAAGATTAACTGGTATTTGATATCCTGACGTAACAGTCAAAGACTGATAGTAACTATAATATCAAATAACAACTTTTCTTTTGGTCAAATGACAAACCTACCAATTATCACATGTTTACCACCACAAGTGCATATATAATTATATTAAATATTAACATTCTTTTGAGCCGATTAATATTTATATAAATCATATATTCCAAAATCTTTTTGTATTTTAAAATAAAATTAATTTCCACAAAAAGATAACATTGGCGACATTTCAT
This sequence comes from Primulina tabacum, assembly GCF_025594145.1. Taxonomy (NCBI): domain Eukaryota; kingdom Viridiplantae; phylum Streptophyta; class Magnoliopsida; order Lamiales; family Gesneriaceae; genus Primulina; species Primulina tabacum. The sequence continues at coordinate 19,236,374 of NC_134551.1, read as the reverse complement.
TTCAATCAATCAATTTTAAATACATAAAACCTTATTATTATTTGATAATTGAACATTTAACCATAAACCTGAACCGTAAAAAAATTCACGAAATCAGTACGGCCCGAAATCGCATGTCTACTTCGGCCCAGATATCATGGGTGCGCTGGGGGACCCAAAAATAACGCCCATACGCGCTTGCGACTGCATGGACAGACCTGGACGAGCATGGGCGCCTCGAAAAGTTGTCTCTGTGCATCTACGTCTGTTTGGGCGTACCATATGTCGATTTTGGTGAAAAATTTTAACCAAAATTTTCATTTTTTTTAAAATATTTTTTTGTTAATAAAAATTGGACAAAAATCGAAGTCTTGTATGAAATCCTTAAAATTTTCAACCAAATTCTCTTTACAAAAATGGAAATTTTAAAATATTTGTTTTCAACTAAAATATTTCCAGATCTGAAGTCATATCAAAATTTTAAAACAAATTTATTTTCCAAATCTGGAACCAAATAATATCTAAAATTTTAAACAAATTTCAATGATTCACGCATGAGTGACTCTGACACAACTTGTTGGAGAAATTCATAAACCACATAATCCATCATACTAAATCATTAATAATTTGACTGAAAACTTGAGCGAAAACATACCCGAAGTCATAATTCTGCATTTTTTAGAATGTTTCTTGATCTTCCAGATCTAAGCGCTCTTTTCTTTGAGATAATCTTTTAGTTTTCTCTTCTGAACTATTTTTTTAATGGGATAGAGAATAGGGAACGTTATGCTTCACGATCTGGGTATCATGACCCATATATAAATAATATATATCATTATTTTCTGATAATTATGTTTTAGTCTATCATAAAAACAAAATTTACATTTATATCTCTATACATTAAAGGCCCACAACTTATCAGATACATTAAACCCCAATAGTCAAAACTTTAACTGATCACGTTAATTTTGGATTTAACTTAATAGAGAACCTAATAAACATAATTATTCACATATAATTCCATATAAATAAAATCGATTTAACATATTTATGACACGATTAACATAGAACATGGCCTAACATGTGCAATATAGTCATCTATTAGTATAACAATAATAAGATGTGCGCTAACAAACTACAATTCATTCAATGCACCGTCGACAAACGTGATGCCATGGTGATCCACGTAAGGATGCAGGAGCACATAAACATATAAATTTAATACGAAATATCTGTTGTATGTTGCCTATTTATAACACAACTTAATCTGTTATACAGTGGCCGAGTGATGTGAAACTATCAAAATGTGATCAATCACTCTACACGGTCACTATCCTCCAGAGAAATCAAAATAAAAAATATGCTTTATGACACACTTAAATCTGGTATCTTAAAAAAATAAAAGAATCAAAACAAGGTATTTTTAAGTCACGTGTTACCAAATAACTCTAATACCATTATCAAAATTATACCACACATAATTTTAAAGGTTGTAATACTTAATTTAAGAGCTTTGGAATCTATATCTGCCAAATTTCAACTTGAACAATCAAGTAACCGAGGGAGACATACAGCAGTAAGAAGTTCTTGACGTGAATTAAAACACTATTTTGCAGTAGGTTCTTGGACTGATGGAGGGTTTGAGGCTTCGCTTTAAAGAGAAGTATGAAGAATGAGATGCCTCTGTTCTAGTTTTGGTCTACTGGTTTAATATGGCTGGAGAACAAGATAAGCACTCGTATGAGTGTGTCTGTATACATATATGTAGAATATGTATTATATATATCTGAAGCATTATTAGGAAGGCCATTTGCGAAAGTTTATTGTTTGATTCGACCATGGATCTATGTTAGGTCTGTGCACAAGTCCGTCTATAGTTTAATTCAATAAATAAATCTATACACGGGTCTACGTGGACTTTAGAAGCTATTGTCCTACATGTGGACATGCCACAAATACTAAATGGATTTGTTATGACTAATTACATGCTCAAACATGCTACCACAGATTCACGGCTAGTCCGTGCTCGGGCAGATGCTCAACTGGAGGATATTGGTTGTGATACGTACATGTTTCCATTATGTTTCCTCTCTTAAAAATTACTTGTCGATGAACTTGTATCCCTAGAATCTTGTTTGTGGTCCCAAGTACTTCATAGCAAATTCCCTAGCCAACTGTGCCTTCAATTATTGGACCTGATTTTTGTTGGGGGCTACCAACATATCGTTCACATACAATAGAAAAATGATATAATCATCATCAGACCTCTTGAAATAATTACAATGGTCTGCACTCAGTCTGTTGTAACCAGGGCTCATGATATAGGAATCAAATCTCTTGTACCAACACCTCGGCGCCTGTTTAAGACCGTACAGAGATTTTTTCAACCTGCAAACCAAGTTCTCTTTGCCTTTTTCTGCAAAACCTTAAGGCCGAAGCATATAGATTTCTTCTTCAAGATCTCCATGAAGAAATCCTGTTTTCACATCTAGCTGTTCTAGATGTATGTCAAACACAGCACACAATGCAACATTACTCTGACTGTTGCAAGCCGAACCACCGAAGAAAATATCTCATTGAAATCAATGCCTTCTTTCTGAGCATATTATTTTGCCACCAATCTAGCACGATACAGCTCCACTTGGTTATTGTCATCATGCTTGATCTTATAGACCCATCTATTTCCAATGACTTTCCTCCCTGGTGGTAATGTAACAAGATCTTAAGTGTTATTCTTGTCTAATGCCTCAAACTCTTCTTGCATTGCTATAATCCACAAGGATATATTCGAGCTTTGAGTAGCCTCGTGAAAACTCGATGACTCACCATCCTCTGATAATAGACATTGTGCAATATTGCTTTCAGTGACATAATCTGAAAGACAAACTGGTGATCTTCTGTCTCGGGTTGATTGCTTCACATTGAAAACCTCAGACTTAACATGTTCTTGTTCTTCATGCTCTGGTATTGTTTCACAAGAAATTTGACTTTCGTTCGGCTTATTTTCCACCTGAAATATAGTTGTTTCTGAATTCATTGTGCTTTTGTCTCTCTTTACTTTATCTTCCTCGAAGTTAACATCCCTACTGATGATAAGCTTGTGAACAGTAAGATTCCACAAGCGAAACCCCTTTACTCCATCAGCATAACCCAAGAAGATACATTTTCTGGATTTTGCCAACTTTGATCTTTCTTACTCATTGTATAGAACGTACACAAGACTTTCAAATGTATGCAAATGAGAATAATCTGTCGGCTTCTAGATCCACGTCTCCATCGAAGTCTTTAGATCAATCGCGACTGATGGAGAACGATTGATAATATAACAAGTAGTTTTGACTGCTTCCTTCCAAAATGATTTGTCTAGACCCACAGTACTCAACATAACTTTTGTTTTGTCCAACAAGTTTATGTTAATCCATTCCGCCACTCCATTCTGTTGAGGTGTGTAAGTCGTCGTAAATTATCTTTTGATGTCCTCATGTTGACAAAATGCATCAAACTCGTCACTGATATATTCTCCTCCATTTTCAGTCCTCAAACACTTGATTTTCTTTCATAATCAAGTTCAACCCGCGCTTTGAAATCTTTGAAGACTTGGAAAATATCTGATCTCTTCTTGATTGGATACACCCAAAATCTCCTAGAGAAATCATCAATGAACAAGACAAAGTACCTCGCTCCTCCTAGGGATCAGCTCCAATATGCTTTTGCTTCTAGCAGTAGAAATGCCAAAATTTAATCTGTGTTTTCTACTGGTAACACAATGCTCACAAAAGGTAGTGAAAATTTTTTATGTTCCGACAACAGTTTTCGTTCTGAGAGAATTTTCAACCCTCGTTCTGACATATGCCCGAGCTTTATATGCCATAACACTGTTGATTTTTCTCCTGAACCAATAGATGCAACAGCTAGTTCAGCTTCTTTGTGTGTTTCTCCCAAAATTACATATAGATGTTCAACAACTTCTTCTGCCTTCATAACCACAACGGCGCCCTTCACAATTTTCATGATCTCATTCTCGATACGAGTTTTGCACCCAATATCATCCAATTGCCCGAAGGACAAAAGATTTTCCGTCAGTCCCTTCACATGTTGTACCTCATCTATGGTGCGAATGGTGCAATCAAATATTTTTATTTTGATAGTACCAACCCTTGCGATTTTCAAGGCATGATCATTTCCCATTAATATAGATCCTCTTGAGACTGGTTCATAATGATCAAACCATTCTCTCCGTGACGTCATATGCCATGTCGCTCCTGAATCCCTAATCCATGTGTCACAAAATTTGTGCATGCCTTCTACAACTATTGCCGTTTCGCTGAATAATATTTCACCATTGTCTGGAATACTGGCCACATTTCCTTGAGAATTCTTCTCGATACTCGTACACTCTTTTTTGAAGTGCCATTTACCTCCACATTTAAAGCAGTAAATATTTTTCTTTTTTACTTCTCGATTTTGATCTACCTCGTCTTTGGCTCCCACTGGAGTCATGGTCCATAAATCTTTCTATTATCATCGACAAAGCCTCCGACTGCTTCGAAGTTACCAAACTATCTTCCTTATTCTTGCGTCGGCTTTCTTCTTCGAGAACCGCAATTAAGACAACGTCGAATTTTAGAAAGCCCATAAGAATTGGTTATGTTGATGATAAGTTGATCACATGAATCTGGTAGATGTTGAAGTAGAAGCTCCACACGTCCATTTTCTTTTATTTTATGCCACATGGAAGTGAGTTGGAAAAATAGAGTATTTAGTTTGTTGATATGGTCAGTCATCGATGAGGATTCTGCCATCCGAAGAGTATAAAGCCCTCTCTTTAAAAAAATCATGTTGTGTAGCAACTTAACCTTATACATCTTTGTCAGAGTATCCCAGATAACTTTTGCTATTTTTATCTCAGAGATACTTGACAATACTTCGTCTATTATTGCCAAATGTAGATTGATAACAACATTATCATTCATCTCATTTCACTTTCCACTGCCCGTAATTTTCTTCGGTCCATCTCCAATAGTCTTCAAGCAATTCTCTTTTCTTAAAACTGCTTGTATCTTTGTTTTCCACAGCATAAAATTGCTTTCATTGAACTTTGTCATTTCGTACCTGCCTGCCATTATGGCTACAACAATTTTAGTAGACTGGACAAAATAATCACACCTTAATAAGAAATCATAAAAAAAACTTTTCTGATGTGGAAGATCAGTCTAGGCTGCAACCACAGAGCAAACTCAAAATCTTAAGAAATTTTAAACAAAGGCTCTGATACAACTTGTTGGTTCCACGTTTGGCAACTTGATATAATAATATGAAAATAAAGTATAAAATGAACACCAAGATTTACATGGAAAACTCCTAAAAATTATTAGAGTAAAAACAACGGACAAGATGAAAAGAATTCCACTATAATATTTTATGGTGTACAACCCTCTCACCGCGTTTTCAAAGAGAACACACACTTTCTTAATACAGGAGAACAAAACACATCTTAAATATTATAGGACTAAGCATTCAAATGATATAAGATGAGAGAAAACTCGAAGAATGGATACTTTGAAATGAAGGAATGAGACACCTATTTGTAGTCGAATTTCGAGGCGTGAAACCGTGTAAGAAAAAACACGTCTTCTTTTTCAAATTTCATTTGTCAAATGAATACATCTGTCTCATTAATATCTTTGTCTATTTGTCTGCAACATTCCTATGTGACAGAAACTAGGTCAAATTTAGGTGTTGGTACAATCATTTTGTTTATCTTATAAATAAAAAATTGCAATTTTAATTTAAATTAATATGTTTTATATTTTAGTCTTGTAATTTGTTAATGTTTGATTTCATTTACTAACTTATAAATTTTTTTTGCTTTGGTATTTTTTAATATTTCTTATTTTGCATTGATGCTCTCCTAGGTCCTTTGGTCCAAACTTCCATACTTTTATGTTGGAGAATGAACCCAAGGACATACAAGATGCTCTGGCTAGCCCTGAAGCTCCTTTGAAGAGCCTTCCAATGGTATAGCATTTTCATTTAGAGTTGGATCATGAGTAGGTACTTGACCTGCATTCTCCGTCTCAAGTTTTCATTTGCTAGAACCAATTTCTTTCCTTTCTTTACAAGGAAATATATTTTCAAAAAATACTGCATTTCTTGACTCAATTGTCATGCCCGTATTCATTTCTGCATTTTCAGATTTGTGCACTATAAACCTATAAGCACTACTATTATGTGCATATCCGATGAATATGCAGTCGACCGTCTTTGGTCCAATTCGCTCTTGTTTAGGCTTTGGTATTTCAACCTTAGCTAGACACCCCGACACTTTAAGGTACTTGTAGGAAGGCTTATGATATTTCCACAATTTGTAAGGTGATTGTCATTTTTCTTGTGGGGTATCTTGTTCAGGATGTGATTAGCCGATAGTTGATCGAGCAAAACTTGCACAGTGAATAATCCCAAAATTTTCTGTGATAAGTGTGGGGGTGAGCATGATGTGCAGGATTGCCAAGATGGCAATCCATTCTATGTGCCTGAGGGAGCACCGGTAAAACAAGTGGGATTCCAGAACCGTCCTAGAAATGACCCTTACTCGAACACATATAATCCGGGATGGAGGAATCACCCAAACTTTTCATGGGGAGGTCAAAACAACCAACATCGCCAACAAAGAGGTCCACCATATGTGATGCACCAAGGATTCAAGCCAGAACCGTCTCGGGAGGAGAAGTCCAATTTAGAGCAAATGATGACTAAATTTATTTATGCAACAGAGACGCGAGTCCTATCAATAGTATTGCTTCCCCCCACAAGTTTTGGGGTAGTCCTGAACTGATTAACATAGCATTCATCATATCTTTCAGAGTTCAATTCTTTTTTTCGGCAATGTCATTTGATTGTGGTGAATAAGGAGCAGTAGTTTCATTAATTATGCCCACAGATGTGTAGAATTTATCAAACGGTGCTCCGTATCACCCCCTCTATCGCTTCAAACCCTCTTTATTTGTTTGCCTTGTTGATTCTCAACTTCGGTCTTATAACCTTTGAATGCTTCAAGAGCTTCATCTTTCGACCTCAAAAGATATACATAACAGTACCTTGTATGACTATCAATGAATGTCACGTAGTATCTTTTCCCTTCATCTTGCACTTGACTCATCACGGACTTTGACTCCACCATCTTGTAGTCCAAAAATCTCCCAACAATAAACTTCTTCAAACCCGCATCCTCCGCCTTGTATTTATTATCAAGCATATCCCAAAGTTCCTTGGCGGTCTTGACTTGAGAATACACATTGTACAATGCAATATCAAGTTCGTTGAGGATGTAGTTCTTGCACAGGAAATCACTTTGGTTCCATTCAACCAAAGCGGCCCTCTTGTTGGTGTTTGTCTCGTCTTCAGCAACAGTGGGAGGATCCTCCTTCAAGAACCTTGACAAACTCAAGGTTGTGAGATAAAATAGCATCTTTTGTTGCCATCTTTTGAAATCTGCACCAGAAAACTTTTCTGGTTTCTTTCCTGGTGCAACGGTTGCATGTTGTGTTGTAGATGATGATGTCATTGAGATTCTTATTGCAAGTGATTAAAAATCCAAAATTCTTCTTAAGATTGTTGTTTATTGTATTGAAGTTTGATAGGAAAAACAAGAAGAAAACAATGAAAATGGCTTGTAGAGGCAAGTATTGAACACTTTCACCTTAAGAAGAATTTACCCCTCACAAAGTGCTAAAGGTTTGTGGCAATCTTCTCCCAAGATACAACTACAACTCTTGGATAATGAGCACTCAAATATCCAAGTTCTATAACAAAGAAATGAATGGAACTCTCTCTTGTTGAAGAAGGAAGAAGAACAATATCAAAAATGATATGTTGTGTATATGTGTTCTGATTTTCAATAAATCAATCATTTAATGTTTTTCATGTGAAAAGACATGATCTTTCATTCATAGTGGTGTTCCTTAGCCATTGTAACTGATCACAATCATCAAACAATGCCAAGAAATGAAAAAATACCAGAAAAATTCGAAGGGAGACGAAAAAACCCAAAGAGCCGCATGCGCTCGGCAGCGCCTGCCCAGAGCTCTCGGCAGCGCATGCCGAGATCTCTCGGCAGGCGCGCGCACATGCTCGAAGACCCGCGCGCGAGTGCACGCATGTTATTGTTCACCGACAATTTATTTTTATTTTTTATTTTTTTAATTCGGCTTCCGTCCCTTACATGTTCCGACTACTCGTTTGAAGTATTTTCATCATTTGATGAACTCGTTTCGAGTTTAATTCAGAACCACCAAACTTAATATTCGTTCATTAAGCTTCGTTCTTCGTTTCGAATTTTTCCAATCAAACACATTGATTAATTTGCTTAATTTTCATTCATTAAGCATCAAAATTATCCAACACAAGCAACCACTGTCTTCTATCAACCTGTACCCATCACAAGAGTACAATCCAAGCAATATTTTCGATTGAGTAACTGCATTCGCACTCAAGGGAACCCCTTGGAATCCTTTCCCTTCCATAATTTTCCTCCACTTCTCCAATCTTTCGTGCCTCATAACTCTCTCTGACCCCTCATATTCCACGATGTTCCTTATCTCTGGTGCAAAAATGTGTTGCTCCACCTTTGGTCTCTGTGCAGAATCCGGTGAAAATGTTGCATCCAATGAGTCGAAAATTGCCGAATAATATTGCAACGCCTCCAGAAATCTGCCCAGGAAATAAGGTCCATTGTGGCTTGCTTCTTGTTCAACTATTGTCACTATGTTCGGTGCTTGATCTCTAATCATAGTTATAAGGTTTCCAAGACAATTTCCTGGGACTCGTTGAAGCCGATTGATAGAGTTAACCACGAGAGCTTCACCAACCCTTCTATTAAACATATGGGGTTTTAGGTTCTCCAGTTCTTCACCAACAGGATGGAATTCAAATGGGACACAAAGAGAGTTCGCGAGTTAAGTTAAACATCGACCGGTTTCCTTAACAGATTCAGGAGATGGACAAACTCCCGTGATTCGAAGAAAAGGGGAACCTCCTGGCCGGGCAGCAAGGGCTTGCATGAAAGCAGGCCATTGGTAGCCTTGGAGAATGTCAAGATCAATTATGTGAACACGCTCTTCGGCCTCAAATGCCTCAGAAATTGCTTGATTAGCTGTGAAATGAGCAAACTTAATGTAGGGGCAGGCCTGATAAAGGATTTGATAAATCTTGAGGATTTCTAGATTATCTGGAGGAAGGGGATTGAAAGGCTTTAAATTGGAGGTGCTAGGTTTATTTGAAAGGGTGGCAGCAAGTCTTGCACTCAGGGCTTCAGTGAAGCATGCAGGAACACGTTGCATGGAATCTCCAAGAGGAGACACCACAATATTCAGGTGGTGGAGGTACCTCCTTGCTAACATATAGTCCTCCTTCGATTCTGCTTCTGCACAAGAAAGAAGGAGATGCACCAGTTGTAGTCCGCTATCATGTTCCTGTATGATCAGCATGAGATATAATTCCATATGTTTCCGTAACGAAAAACGCTTAGTTTCATTAGCAAAAAAAGTTGGACCTAATCGGGTGAAAGAATTGGCATTATCGAACTGGTATTGTGCAACTGTGATTGCCGCTGCATAAATCTTGGTTGATGTGGCAGATGTCTTTCTCGGTGACTTTGCTGATGTTCTTCTTTGTTTCTTTCTTGTTGCAATTGGTGGGATAATGATTGAGGTGCATTAATAGATCCCACCTGGTGATGAATCCCATTTTCTTGAGTCAACTGAGATCTTTCAGGAACACACGCCTGATCACTCACCACAGAATTATAAAACCTAGTCGAGTCAGGCATCGTCAAGCAATCCAATAACTCTGGCACGTTCATCAAAGGATCTTCTACTCCACTCGGCAACTTGAGAGGGGAAAACATGGTGAAATCACCATCCTTCTGATCATAATTATTAGTATATTTGAGTGGAGGCTCGAGAGTTGGCAAGGATACAAATTGATTATTGGTGGAGTTGGAAACGGTGAAGTGGGCTCATCCCCTTGCCTTTGTGAGGCCCGAGTGGGGATGAAAACCGTGGTGGAGAGCTAAGCACGAGATTTTGGCCCCATGCATTGGGTGAACATGATTGTTCCGAACTGGAGAACAAACCATGAAGTCGTCTAGTTGATCAGGAGGAAAGATAGACTCCCACAATGAATAATCTGGGGATGGAAATTCATAATCTTCAAATTTAAGAGCAGCTGGAATGTTGAGGTTTGTTGGGCTAGTTAGAGTTTCAAATTAGAAGATGATGAGAATTACTCAGTTTTCACTGAAATTTTCAAGTTTCCCATATCGAATTTGATACTCCCTGTCTCACTACTGAGACTTCCAAAGCTGCCACGTAGAGAGTTAACCATTATTTTATGTACAAGTTTCTTCTACATCATCAAGGCGGAGTTTGGAGCTCACTGATGTCGTATTATATATTGTTTTTTGGTCAAGCACAATTAAAGCTTGGGGTTGTGATTTCATCTCCTTATATAGAGATGTACAGATTGTCCGTCAGATTGGAGGGATATATATATAACCCATTAAGATAAGGTCCAATCTAGGGCCCACAGTTGAAAGGCCCATGACAAGCCCATGTATTCTTTTATAAATACCAGGTTTGAGCGTATGATTTCAATTCAATATATTGTTTTCAGCAGCATCCTTAGTTGCTCCCCTCATATATCATCGGTCACTCTCTCTCCTACTCATCAAAGGGGAGAGCTCACCTAAAGTCCACCAGGCCTTGGACTTGCTTGAAGACTGACTTGAACGTCGGAGGGGCTACGCCAGGACACCCTCCTGGCCCCCTTCTAACGGTCTTCTTCGTGATTTCAGGCTCAGGACAATTTCAAAACCCTGCGTTTGTACTAGTGACGCTTGCTGAAATCGGACCCTAAATTTCTCGTGAGTATCACTTGGCGCCGTCTGTGGGAAGCTTGAGTTGAGACGTAGAGATGGTAGGCAAGAGAGGAAGTAGAAAAGCTACTCAGCATCATCGCGTCCTCAGAGGGGACTCGAACAATCTCATGTTGCGACAAGACAGGAACAACCGCGTCTTGAGATGAGACAGGAACAACCTCGTCAAGAGACAAGAGCTGAGCAGCCCCTTCACGAGACGAGGGTCGAGCAAATCCTTCCCAATGAGAACATGAGGAACTTGACCCTGGAACAGTTGGGCCAATTTATCACTCGAACAGTGGATGAGGCCATGAGAAAGAACCAGGAATCTATGTTTGCTGAAGGACAAGCCACTCGTCAGGAGCGTGAAGAAAATGCTGAGGGCCACCAGAGCAGGATTGAAGAGACACAGCCCCACTAAAGGGGGGAGATTAGTGAGATGGGAGAAATGTGGAAGGAAATACAGATGTTGATGCAGTAGTTGGGAAGCAGACCACCGGCACCCAAGAGAGGAAGTCCTTTTTCACTAGCCATTTTAGAAGAAGGGCTTCCTCCAAATTTTTGACAGTCGAATGTGGAAGAGTACGATGGACATACTGACCCCGAGGAACACTTGGGGAGGTTTGAGAATGCGGCCCTATTACATCAATATTCAGATGGGGTCAGGTGCAGGGTGTTTCTGGGCACGTTGGTGAAGTCAGCCCAGCAATGGTTTAACACCTTGTAGCCCAACTCCATACGATCTTTCGAGGATTTTTCCGCTGCTTTCTTGCACAGATTCGCTAGCAGCAAAAAACACCAAAAAAACTATTTGAGCCTGTTTGTGGTGAAACAACAAGAAGCTGAAACTTTGCGAGAGTTTGTCCAGCGTTTCAACAATGCAGCGTTGGAGATACCAGCGGCCACTCCTGACATCATCATAAGTACCTTTACACAAGGACTGAGGGGAGGAGAGTTTTTCAAGTCGCTGGTCAAGAAGCCTCCGTCGAGCTATGATGATCTGTTGGCTCGAGCTGATAAATATGTAAACTTGGAAGATGTCCAACGGTACAGAAGGATGGAGAACCGGCCCGGAGGAAGTAGAGTTGAGGGAGCGGAGAAAGGAGGAAGGAAGAGGGGTGCGGGGAAAAGAGAGGAGGACAGAACTAGAAGTATAGGACAATTCTCATCACATGTTCCCCTGGATAGGATTCGTGACGAGGTGATGGAGGTGAGGGAGCCCGCGGGGAGGTGGGAGAAGTCACGAAGGATTGAGTGCATTGCTAGATTGCCTTCGCGGGACAGACGAGAAGGATCTGCATCCGGGAGTCGACCGAGGTCTCGCCCGCCCCCTAGACGTGGTCAAGGCCCTCCATGGATAAATCAGAGGGTTGAGGAGCAGAGAGTGGAAGGTCGAGGTCAAGATGTCCTTCAGGAGCCCGTCGAACCGAGGAGGGGAACGAATGAGGATAACCACCCTACGAGAGGAATGATTCATATGATCTCGGGCAGTGCTACTGATGGAGACTCTGGGCGAGCTCGGAAAGCACATGGGAGAAGGTTGGAGAACTTTGAGATATCTAGGGGTGCAGACTTACCACAAGACCCCATCATCAGCTTTGGGCTGGAAGACCTTCGAGGCGTTGTGACTCCACATAATGATGCCTTGGTGGTGTCGACCACCATTGCCAATTATGATGTGGCAAGGATATTTATTGATAATGGAAGCTCCGTGAACGTCTTGTTCAAGAGCACGTTGGATCAAATGAAGGTAGAAGGATTGGAGTTTGAGCCGTCTCCACCCCGCTGTATGGGTTTGCAGGACACGGCATCCCGCCTTTGGGTCAGATTGTGCTTCCCCTATCCTTGGGGACTGATCCTCGGCGGGTAACAAAGATGATAACATTTACCGTGGTGGATACCCCTCATCATATAATGGAATCTAGGGACGACCAGCCTTAAAGGATTTCAAAGCCATAGCTTCCACTTATCATCAGAAATTTAAGTTTCCTGTGGGAAAAGGAGTTAGAGTCATGTACGGGGACCAAAAAGTCGCGCGTCGGTGTTATGAAGGGGTAGTGAGGGAGGAGGGAAAAAGAGCGCGTGTTGAGCTTAACATGATTAGGAAAGGAAGAAGTAGGTAACTTTGTCCTGTGGAGGTACAAGAGGAGCAGAGATGAAAGTTGAAGAATGCGCTGAGCAAGGCTCTACGGAGGCTCGGGAATGCTTACCACCTTAGAGAATATTAATCTTGACTTGAATTTTGCTGTATTTCGTTTTTGAATTTGTCTTATGTTATCAGTTCAAATTTAATAAAGCCAATTTCTTATATTAAATTCGTGGATTGTGTTGTATTATGAAAGTGAGAAAATTTTATTTTCCTGCTAAGGCGTCGCCTAGCAGAGGAGTTAGAGGGTGATGGTGGAGAATCTTTATTTTCCTGCTAAGGCATCGCCTAGCAGAGGAGTCAGAGGGTGACGATGTGAAATTTTGATTTTCCTGCTAAGGCGTCGCCTAGCAGAGAATTCAGAAGGTGAGAGTGGAGAATTTTATTTTTCCTGCTAAGGCATCGCCTAGTAGAGGAGCAGAGTTGAAAAGGAGAAAAATTAAATTTTTCCTGCTAAGGTGTCGCCTAGCAGATGAGTTAGAGGGTGAGGGTGGAGAATCTTTATTTTCCTGCTAAGGCGTCGCCTAGCAGAGAAGTTAGAAGGTGATGGTGGAAAATCTTTATTTTCCTGCTAAGACGTCGCCTAGCAGAGGAGTTAGAGGGTGAGGGTGGAGAATCTTTATTTTCCTGTTAAGGCGTCGGCTAGCAGAGGAGTTAGAGGGTGATGATGGAGAATCTTTATTTTCCTGCTAAGGCATCGCCTAGCAGAGGAGTCAGAGGGTGACGATGTGAAATTTTAATATTTCTTGCTAAGGCGTCGCCTAGTAGAGGATTCAGAAGGTGAGAGTGGAGAATTTTATTTTTCCCACTAAGGCATCGCCTAGTAGAGGAGCAGAGTGGAGGAGGAGAATTAAATAAAAATTTTCCTACTAAGGCATCGCCTATTAGAGAGCAGAGTGAGGAAGGAGAGAAATTTTATTTTCCTGCTAAGGCACCGCTTAGCAGAGGAGCAGAGTTGTGAAGGAGAAAATTTTATTTTCCTGCTAAGGCACTGCCTAGCAGAGGAGCAGAGTTGTGAAGGAGAAAATTTTATTTTACTGCTAAGGCGCCGCCTAGCAGAGGAGCAGAGTTGGGGAGGAGAAGAATTTTATTTTCCTGCTAAGGCGTCGCCTAGAAGAGGAGCAGAGTGGAGGAGAAAAATTTTATTTTCCTGCTAAGGCATCGCCTAGCAGAGGAGCAGAGTGGAGGAGGAGAATTAAATAAAAATTTTCCTACTAAGGCATCGCCTAGTAGAGGAGCAGAGTGAGGAAGGAGAGAAATTCTATTTTCCTGTTAAGGCACCGCTTAGCAGAGGAGCAGAGTTGTGAATGAGAAAATTTTATTTTCCTACTAAGGCATCGCCTAGCAGAGGAGCAGAGGAGGGGATGAGAAAAATTTTATTGTCCTGCTAAGGCATCGCCTATCAGAAGAGCAGAGGTGGGGAGGAGAAAAATTTTATTTTCCCGCTAAGGCACCGCCTAGCAGAGTTGGGGAAGGGAAAAATTTTATTTTCCTGTTAAGGCACTGCCTAGTAGAGGAACAGAGTTGGGGAAGGGAAAAAATTTATTTTCCTGCTAAGGCACTGCCTTGCAGAGGAGGGGATGAGAAAAATTTTATTTTCCTGCTAAGGCAGTGTATAGCAGAAGAGCAGAGGTGGCGCGGAGAAAAATTTTATTTTCCTGCTAAGGCACCGCCTAGCAGAGGAGCAGAGTTGGGAACTTGGGAAAGAGAAAAATTTTATTTTCCTGCTAAGGCACTGCCTAGCAGAGGAGCAGAGTTGGGGATGAGAAAAATTTATTTTCATGCTAAGGCATCGCCAAGCAGAGGAGCAGAGTTGGGGATGAGAAAAATTTTATTTTTCTGTTAAGGCACCGCCTAGCAGAGGAGCAGAGTTGGAAAGGGAAATATTTTATTTTCCTGCTAAGGCACGGCCTAGCAGAGGAGCATAGTTGTGGATGGAAAAAATTTTATTTTCCTGCTAAGGCATCGCCTAGAAGAGGAGCAGAGGAGGGGATGAGAAAAATTTTATTTTCCTGCTAAGGCATCGCCTAGCAGAAGAGCAGAGGTGGGTGGGAGCCTAGTAGAGGAGCAGAGTTGGGGAAGGGAAAAATTTTATTTTCCTACTAAGGCATCGCCTAGCAGAGGAGCAAAGTTGGGGAGGAGAAAAATTTTATTTTCCTGCTAAGGCATCGCCTAGCAGAGGAGCAGAGTTGGGGATGAGAAAATTATATTTTCCTGCTAAGGCATCGCCAAGCAGAGGAGCAGAGTTAGGGAGGAGAAAAATTTTATTTTCCTGCTAAGGCGTCGCCTAGCAGAGGAGCAGAGTTGGGGAGGAGAAAAATTTTATTTTCCTGCTAAGACATCGCCTAGCAGAGGAGAAGAGTTGGGGTGGAGAAAAATTTTATTTTCCTGCTAAGGAGTCGCTTATCAGAGGAGCAGAGTTAGAGAGGATGAGAATTAAATTTTCCTGCTAAGGCATTGCCTAGAAGAGAAACAGAGTTAGGGTGGAGAAAAATTTTATTTTCCTGCTAAGGCGTCGCCTAGTAGAGGAGCAGTGTTGGGGTAGAGAAAAATTTTATTTTCCTACTAAGGCATCGCCTAGTAGAGGAGCAGAGTTAGGTAGGAGAGAAATTTTATTTTCCTGCTAAGGCATCGCCTAGCAGAGGAGCAGAGTTGGGGTGGAGAAAAATTTTATTTTCCTACTAAGACACCACCTAGCAGAGGAGCAGAGTTGGGTAGGAGAAAAATTAAATTTTCCTGCTAAGGCGTCGCCTAGTAGAGGAGCAGAGTTAGAGAGGAGGAGAATTAAATTTTCCTGCTAAGGCATCACCTAGCAGAGGAGCAGAGATGGGGGGGAGAAAAATTAAATTTTCCTGCTAAGGCATCGACTAACAGAGGAGCAGAGTTTGGAAAGAGAAAAATTTTATTTTCCTGCTAAGGCATCGCCTAGCGGAGGTGCAGAGCTGGAGTGGAGAAAAATTAAATTTTCCTGCTAAGGCCCGGCTTAGCAGAGGAGTTACGAGATAATGAGGTGAGAGTTTTATTTTCCTGCTAAGGCATCGCCTAGCAGTGGAGTTAGAGGGTGAGGAGGTTGAAGTTTTATTTTTCTGCTAATGACTATTCTAGCAGAGGAGTCAAGGGCACGGGGAAATGAGAATTATTTTCCTTTAAAAGCTTAGTAGAGGTCTTTGAATATGGGGGCGACGAGGGCAGAAGGTGTTAGAAAAATTTATTTGGTTCGTTGATAACGAATTATGTTTGTCGCTGCGGAAATTACGGGGATCGACCTGTCCGGTCAGAAGGGATGCAGGCGAAGGGAAAGTGTGAGGCAAAGCAACTGTGGGCGAGAGTGAGGAGGGGCGAGCGTGCACAGATGAAGCCGGCGAGACGAGGAGAAAGCAGGGGCAGGGGCAGGGCGAGGGCTTGTACGCGCCGTGCAGGCGAGGCGCGAGAGGGGCGAGAGAGGGCGGCGAGGCGAAGCTGCTGTGGGCGACCGTGAGGCGAGGCGAAGCTGCTGTGGGCGAGCGTGAGGTGGGCGAGCATGAGGAGGGGCGAGTGTGCACAGGCGAAGGCAGCAAGGCAAGGAGAAGGCAGGGGCAGGGGCAGGGCAGGGCGAGGGCTTGTGTTAGGTGAGAGTGCGAGCTGGGTGTGCGAGGGGCGAGAGAGGGTGGCGAGGCGAAGCTGCTGTGGGCGACCGTGAGGTGGGGCGAGGCTGCTGTGGGTGAGCATGAGGTGGGCGAGCGTGAGGAGGGGCGAGTGTGCAGAGGCGAAGGCGGCGCTGGCGAGGTCCTGTTCGGCAGGGAGCTAGATGAGGGTACAGGGTCGCGTGCAAGGCTATGGTGAAGGAGAGGACAGGGCTGAGGGGGCGAGATGATGGTGAGCCTGCGGGAGGTTGTGAGCGGCGAGCATGAAGCTAGAGCTAGCGCGTAGATGTGGCCTGGGTGAGAGAGCTGGTGGATGAAGCGCAGGGAAAATTTTGTGTAGGAGTAATGGAAATGAAGTGAGAAGGGACCTCTGTTTATAGGGGAGGCCCTGACCAAATCTATCCCTTCAGGACATCATTACGATTTGATTTGGTGGAGACTAATGAGCAGCGGAGGAAAAACGCTCAACTCACACCTTGCAAACAAGGAAAACATAATTAATCGAACATTGAACCTACGATTCAGTTCGACTCGGGAGGGGAAGACTGGTGATATCCCAGGGATGAACCCATTAAGATAAGGCCCAATCTAGGGCCCACAGTTGAAGGGCCCATGACAAGCCCATGTATTCTTCTATAAATACCAGGTTTGAGCGTATGATTTCAATTCAATATATTGTTTTCAGCAGCACCCTTAGTTGCTCCCCTCATATATCCTCGGTCACTGATTTGAGCGTCGGAGGGGCTACGCCAGGACACCCTCCCGGCCCCCTTCTAACGGTCTTCTTCGTGATTTCAGGCTCAGGACAATTTCAAAACCCTGCGTTTGTACTAGTGACGCTTGCTGGAATCGGACCCTAAATTTCCCGTGAGTATCAAGAACAAATATAATTTTGAGGATTATTGTTTAGGATCAACGGAGATTGTAGATTTCTAGATGCATTGTTTCGTCATCTTCAACAAAAAATTTTCATTGGGCAAGAATATGCTTTGTTCATTGGTTTTTTGAAAAGGGTTGGCAAGCATATGGTTTTTTTTTTTAAAAAAATTGTTAAATTGAAGGTTGTGAGAAGCAAGTTGCACATTGTCCTTGTATTTGCTAAAGGATTGGAGCACTTGTCCTTGATCGCCTCCTCTTCTCGTTCGGCTCGTCCTCTTCCTATACAATTATTTTTAAATACACGGCTTGTCTGCCTGTGTGTTCTTTCCTATCGCAAAATTCCACTTCAGCACACACTACGTCAGTAATTTTGTTTCAACCAAAAAATATTGACGGCTGCTTTTGATTTTATCCATTTTCATATTGTTTGGTTTGATCTTGTCATGCCCTAGGACGAGGGTTGGTTGACACCGGCGTTGTTCTCAAATTTACATTCGACAACAACAAGCCTCAGAGTACAGAATTCAGAAACCAGTCTTTTATTCATAATACGAAATAAATCAATTGTCTGTTACAACTCGGATACTGATGTTTTACAGCGGAAATGTAAAACCAGACACAACATTGCCTTAACAGATACAGCGGAATTAACATAACATAACATAAACTGAAAACAATAATCTTCTTCACCAGCCCCAGAACTGGATCTGCTCTTTTTCCTCTAATATTTCTTCCTCGTTCTTATCTGAGATGGGTTTAGTGGGTGAGTGATATGATTGTCACTCAGTAAGTAGGGGCGGGAATAACTCCCTGTTTTCGAAACCATTTTCAACAAAAACAGTAATACAATAATATACAGAAACTCATCTTTTCAGAACAGAAATCAGAATTAGTAAGCACTGAGCACGTTAGTGAATTTCATGGCTAAACTGATATCAGTCCCCTATATGTTCTCTCCTCTAAGGGGTGAGGCCAGAATCAGAATCAGAATTCAGAAATGTTCAGAATATATATTCCTACCATTAGTTCACTAAGGAGTTTCAGTGCTTCAAAATAATATATCAGAAATACACATACAGAAACTGTACTTTAAAACAGAATTATCAAACTGATTTCAAGATATTTATATATAAGCCCACTTACCGTAATTTGCTAGAATTTCGGTTGAAGTCTACTGGAATTTGGCTGCTCTCGCTACTGGATTTTACTGCTTGACAAAGGCACTCTCTCTTAACTCGAAAATTTAAGTGATAATCTCAAAGCTTGTGTAACCCATTTCAGAGACTTGAGGGTGATATTTATAGGTGAAATTCTGACTGTTGGCCTCCCAATTAATGCCATAATTTGACATTAACAATCTTTATTTCGTGTTAAATGCTTCAGTTATAAGCTATGGTCTGAATTAGTAACTGTCTGTTGGGATTTCGTGCTGCTGCTGCTGGATTTTATCTGTTGTCTGCTGCTGATTCCAATCTGTTGGAAAAATACCAGCTTCTGAAATATTAGCTTATGCTGGAATTTTTAGCTTCTGCTGAAATTTGCTAGCTGTTGCTACTGCTACTGCTGGAATTTCAGGTTCTCACATCCCTCCCTCCTTATGAGAAGTTTCGTCCTCGAAACTTGGCTATGCATGATCTTCAAAAAGATAAGGGTATTGTTCTCGCATCTTTTCTTCCAACTCCCAAGTAGCTTCTCTTTCGGTGTGATTGGACCATTGTACTTTTACATATGGAATAGTTCGTCTCCTCAGTACTTGGTCTTTGTTATCCACAATTCGAATCGGAATTTCTTCATATTTCAGCTCTTCGTTTAAATTTCCCTCAACCAACAGTGGTCCAGCTTCAAGAATATGACTAGGGTCAGAAATATATCTTCTCAGCTGCGAAACGTGGAATACGTTGTGAATTCTTGACATGTCGGGTGGAAGTGCTAATCTATAAGCAAGTGTTCCCACTTTCTCGAGGATTTCAAATGGTCTGACGTATCTGGGATTCAGTTTCCCAGCCTTATTGAATCGGATAACACCCTTCATGGGTGACACTTTCACATATGCCTTCTCTCCAACTTCGAATTCCACGGGTCTTCTTTTAAGGTCAGCCCAGCTTTTCTGTCGATCTTGTGCAGCTTTTAATCTCTCCTTGATCACGGCAACTTTATCCACTGTTTCTTGGATCATTTCGGGTCCAACAATGGCTTTTTCCCCTACCTCATTCCAATACAGTGGTGATCGACACTTTCGTCCATACAGAGCTTCGTATGGTGCCATTCCAATGCTGTTGTGGTAACTATTATTGTACGCGAACTCGATTAAGGGCAGATGTTCGCTCCAATTACCACTGAAGTCTAGAGCACATGCTCTCAGCATATCTTCTAGAGTTTGAATTGTCCTCTCTGTTTGGCCATCGGTCTGAGGATGATAGGCCGTGCTAAGAGTAATTTTGGTCCCCATAGCTTGTTGAAAGCTCTTCCAAAAACGGGATGTAAACCTTGGATCTCTGTCTGACAGTATGCTAGCTGGAACTCGATGCAATCGTACGATCTCATTCATGTACAATGTGGCTAGCTTGTCCAAATTATAATTCATGCGGACAGGTAAGAAATGTGTAGATTTTGTGAGTCTATCTACGATTACCCAGATGCCGTCATGACTTTGTCTAGACTTTGGTAACCCGACAACAAAGTCCATGGAGATATGTTCCCATTTCCATTCTGGAATTTCTAGAGGTTGCAGAAGTCCTCCAGGTCTTTGGTGCTCTGCCTTGACTTGCTGGCACACGTGACACTTGGAAACAAATATTGCCACGTCTTTCTTCATTCCACTCCACCAAAAATTTTTCTTCAAATCTCTGTACATCTTGGTACTGCCAGGATGGACTGAAAATTTCGACTTATGTGCCTCAGACATTACTTCTTGTCGAAGGTTATCGATGTCTAGTACGCACAATCGTCCTTTCATCCACAAGATTCCTTTGTTATCCGTCTCGAAATCTGGTGGTTTCCCTTCTTTAACTTGCTCTTTTAGTTTCACCAAAGCGGAATCTCTATCTTGACTCATCTTGATTGTCTCTCGAAGACATGGTTGTGCTGAAATTGATGTCAGGATCACCTTACTCATATTATTTCGACTTAAAGCATCTGCTACTTTGTTGGCTTTGCCTGGATGGTAGCTTATTGTCAAGTCGTAATCCTTCATGAGTTCGATCCATCGTCTTTGTCTCATATTTAGTTCCTTTTGTATGAACAAATATTTGAGACTTTGGTGATCGGTGAAAATCTCACACTTGGCTTCATAAAGATAATGTCTCCAAATCTTTAGTGCAAATACCATTGCAGCTAGTTCGAGGTCATGCGTTGGGTAATTTTGTTCATACGACTTCAACTGTCTTGATGCGTATGCAATCACCATTCCATCTTGCATGAGTACACATCCTAAACCTTCTTTAGATGCATCACTGTAGATGGTGAAGTCTTTGCCTTCAGTTGGCAATACCAACACTGGCGTGGATGTAAGCTTCTTCTTCAAAGTCTCGAAACTTTGCTCACATTTTTCACTCCATTGAAATTTAGAGTTCTTCTGTGTGAGCTTGGTGAGGGGTATGGCTATTGAAGAGAATCCTTCAACAAATTTTCGATAATAGCCTGCTAATCCCAAGAAGCTTCGAATTTCTGTCACATTATTTGGTCTAGGCCAATCTGATATTGCCTCTACTTTCTTAGGGTCCACAGATACTCCTGCTGCTGATATTATGTGTCCCAAGAATGTGACGCTTTCTAGCCAAAATTCGCATTTCTTGAACTTGGCGTATAGTTCCTTTTCTCTCATCTTCTAGAGGGTGAGACGAAGATGTTCTTTATGGTCTTCTTCACTTGACGAATATACTAGAATGTCGTCGTTGAATACCACAACAAACTTGTCAAGAAATGGTTTAAACACTCTGTTCATTAGATCCATGAATACTGCCGGAGCGTTTGTTAATCCGAACGGCATCACTGTGAACTCATAGTGTCCGTACCTTGTTCTGAAGGCTGTCTTCGGAATATCGTCTGATTTGACCTTCAATTTGTGGTAGCCTGACCTTAATTCGAGCTTGGAAAAGACTGAAGCTCCTTTGAGTTGGTCAAACAAGTCATCTATCCTTGGAAGCGGATACTTGCTTTTTATTGTAATCTTATTCAGCTCTCTGTAATCAATACAAATCCTCATGCTTCCGTCCTTCTTCTTTACAAATAGGACAGGAGCTCCCCACGAAGATGCACTTGGTCGGATTTGCTTCTTGTCCAACAATTCTTGAAGTTGCTCTTTGAGTTCTTTCAACTCTGCCGGAGCCATTCGGTATGGTGCTTTTGAGATTGGTGCAGCATTGGGCACTAAATTAATCTCAAATTCCACCTCGCGGTCAGGAAGTTCGCCAGGGAGTTCTTCAGGAAAGACATCCGGGAATTCTTGTACTACCGGAATCTCTTCTAGTGTAAGTGTGGTTTCTCTCTTTACCTCGCTTAACATAGCTAGGTAAACTTCTTCTCCACTTTTCATGGCTTTCCAAGTTTGAGAAGCAGAAAGGAGAGTCTTTCGTTCTTTGGTTTTGCCATGAAATAAAAGTTTCTCTTGGTGTGGAGCTTGGATGGTTACCGTCTTTCCATGACAGTCTACTAAAGCATGATTCTTGGCTAACCAATCCATTCCAAGAATTACGTCGAATTCCACCATGTTTAGTTGAATCAGGTTTGCCTTGAAATTCTGATCTTCTATGAGAACACCAATATTCCGATATAGAGTGCGAGTTTCTAAAATTCGATTAGCAGGAGTTGCTACTCTATATGGTTCTTCTAAGTTATCAGGCTTAGCTCCTAACTTCTTGGCAAATCTCTTAGACATGAATGAATGCGTAGCACCACAATCAAATAACACATAAGCAGGTATATTATTGATTAGAATGGTACCAGCTACGACATCATTTGAGTTGTCGGCCTCCTCTTGAGTGATAGTATAAATTCGAGCATTTAGCATGTTCTCCTTAGGCTTGTTTGGAGTTGTTCCTCCTGCTGGTCCGTTTCTTGGATCTGGAAGAGGACATTGAGCATTGCGATGGTCCATCTTTCCACAACGAAAACAAACTCCAGAATTCCTACGACATTCACCAGTGTGTGTGAATCCGCAAGTTTGGCACTTGACTCCTTCTTTGTTTGATTGAGAAGAAATAGTTCCTTTAGATGGAGCACTGGTAAATTGGTTGCTTGAAAACCTATGCCTCTTGAATTGCTGGCCCGATTGGTACTGGCTTGGCTGAGGACGTTTGAGTTTGTTCTCGCCTTCACGCCTCTTGATGTCATTCTCAGCCCTGATGGCGGCTCCCATCAATTCATCAAAACTATTGGGCTCGATAACGGCAAGGGCAGATTGAATACGGCTGTTCAATCCCTTCTTGAAGCGATGCATCTTCAAGGCCTCGTCTCCCATGATGGTTGGGGAGTAAGTTCCCAATGAGTGGAACTTAGATGAATATTATACCACTGTCATGTTTGATTCTTGAACCAAGCTTTCAAATTCTGACAGCTTCTGCACTCGGACTGCTGTCGGGAAGTACTGCTTCAAAAATGCCTCTCGAAACCTTTGCCAAGTGATAGGTCTCGCCCTTACCATAGCTCGTGAGACTCCTTTCCACCATTTGGCTGCTTTGTCCACAAGAAAAGGTGTAATCACATCTTCTTTGATCCCTTGTGGAACCTCAAGTAGCCGAAGATGATTCTCCACCTCCTTCATCCAATTTTGTCCGACCTCAGGATCGGAGCTTCCATCGAAATTTGGAACTCTTGCTCTTCGGAGAGCCTCATAGTGCTGTTTCGTCCCATTCTGAGCTGGAGGTGGTGGCGGTGGCTAGTTAGCATTAGGGTTCACTAACTCTTGTAGCGTGGTTGCCACAATCGTGGCTATAGCCATCAAGTCCACCTGACTGAGGCCAACTGCTGGTGGTGGTTGTTGCTGTGCATCCTCATCATTTCGGTTATTGTTGCGGTTGCCGTAGCGAGGATTGCGATTGTTTCTAACTGGTCGTCCGTCCATTTCCTACAATTAAGAAAGTTCTAAGGTTGATGGCAGAATAGAGACTAAACAAATGAAGCACGATGATAGAGTAATTGCTCAAAATATGAAACCGATGGATTGAAATAAATTTTATTGATTCCTCAAGAAAGTGCAATTACAACCAAACATCGAAAATGAGAACATAAATGCAAATGGAACACGTGGTATTACAAAGAAAACCACTACTGATGTTTAATCTATCACTTCTCCTAATCCCAAATCCATAGGATCCTCTTCTATTTCTTCTTCTTCTTCGGGATCCTCCTCGGGTTCATCTAGGTTGGCTATTACTGCTTGTAGGTGTTCAATATGACCATGCAGAACTGCATTCTGGTCACTAAGAACTTCAACAGTACTCTGCAACTCATGAATATGTGCGTCAGTCTGTTCACTATACTGATTATGCTGGTGCACGAGTTGGTGATTCTGATCCTTGAGTATTTGGATCTTCTCAACTAGTGTATCACGTAACTCGATGAATTCTGCCACAGTCTCTTGGGAGGTTTCAAACTCTTCTTGAGCCTTCCTACTCCTCTCTTCTGCCTCATGCAAATAGTGAGCATAACGTTGAACATCACACCTCAAATGTTCTGTTCGACGCTCTAACTCATCTTTGTCCAACTCTAGGCAGTAGTTATTCTCTTTGAGTTTTTCTAGCTTCCTCTCTAAGATCTTAATGTAGCTACTTTGGTCCGCCATATCCTACATCCAAAACATGAGAGCGAAGGTTCAGAAACGATATCAAGAATACAAGTCGAACTATAGACAATAATTACTGGAATGAATAGAATCAGTATGCCTATAACATTTAGTAGAAGAAAATGGCTCAAAAATTTTTCGGTCTCAGAATGACGTGAAAAATTTACT
The DNA here is from genome assembly GCF_025594145.1 of Primulina tabacum. NCBI lineage: Eukaryota > Viridiplantae > Streptophyta > Magnoliopsida > Lamiales > Gesneriaceae > Primulina > Primulina tabacum. Next base: position 19,211,883 of record NC_134551.1, on the reverse strand, counting down.
AAAAATCCTTCACATCAAGAACATGAATGGTACCAAGTTTGGTGCAAAAATACTAAGCCGTTTGAAAATGAAAATTCCTCAGAGTTTAAAAATTTTGGAAATTTTTACGGAAATGATGATATCACTATCTTAAAGAAGGATTTTGGGGTTCGTCGGCGGTGCTAGAACCATTTAATCGTTATATGTTAGGTTCTCCTCGTCGAGAGCTTTACAACGCCTACTCTTAATAGTAAAAATTCCTTCTGGATCAAAAGTTATGGCCGTTTGAAGTTTGCGCGAAAAACACCTCAACTTCCATGCCATTTGCAAGGTCTACTGCATGCGCCTACTGGAATTCGTGGTCTACTGCAATTCTGATGCTACTGCAATCAGTCTGCTGCTTTTCCAGCACTGTTAGAACCAATCTGCTGCATTCCGAGTCTACTGACCCAGTCTTCTGCATTCAGATCTGCTGGTTTCTGTCTACTGGTTCTAATTTCGGGCTACTGGTTTTGGGTCTACTGGTTTCCATCTACTGGTTCTGGTTTCGGGCTACTGGTTTTGGGTCTACTGGTTTCCATCTACTGGTTCTGGTTTCGGGCTACTGGTTTCCTTTACTGATTTTTCCCAACTGTACGTAGTTAGTCTATATTTTCAGTAGTTTATTACAGTAGTAAATTTTCAGAAGTCTATTCAAGTAGCTTATTTCAGTAACTTTCAAGAATTAATTTCAGAAATCTATCAGAACTTATTATTTCTAGTTCCTCCTCCCCAGATTATGAAACCTGGTTTGCTCTGATACCACTTCAATGTCACGCCCCGGGACGGGGGTTGGTTGACACCGGCGTTGTTCTCAAATTTACATTCGACAACAACAAGCCTCAGAGTACAGAATTCAGAAACCAGTCTTTTATTCATAATACGAAATAAATCAATTGTCTGTTACAACTCGGATACTGATGTTTTACAGCGGAAATGTAAAACCAGACACAACATTGCCTTAACAGATACAGCGGAATTAACATAACATAACATAAACTGAAAACAATAATCTTCTTCACCAGCCCCAGAACTGGATCTGCTCTTTTTCCTCTAATATTTCTTCCTCGTTCTTATCTGAGATGGGTTTAGTGGGTGAGTGATATGATTGTCACTCAGTAAGTAGGGGCGGGAATAACTCCCTGTTTTCGAAACCATTTTCAACAAAAACAGTAATACAATAATATACAGAAACTCATCTTTTCAGAACAGAAATCAGAATTAGTAAGCACTGAGCACGTTAGTGAATTTCATGGCTAAACTGATATCAGTCCCCTATATGTTCTCTCCTCTAAGGGGTGAGGCCAGAATCAGAATCAGAATTCAGAAATGTTCAGAATATATATTCCTACCATTAGTTCACTAAGGAGTTTCAGTGCTTCAAAATAATATATCAGAAATACACATACAGAAACTGTACTTTAAAACAGAAAATTATCAAACTGATTTCAAGATATTTATATATAAGCCCACTTACCGTAATTTGCTAGAATTTCGGTTGAAGTCTACTGGAATTTGGCTGCTCTCGCTACTGGATTTTACTGCTTGACAAAGGCACTCTCTCTTAACTCGAAAATTTAAGTGATAATCTCAAAGCTTGTGTAACCCATTTCAGAGACTTGAGGGTGATATTTATAGGTGAAATTCTGACTGTTAGCCTCCCAATTAAGGCCATAATCTGACATTAACAATCTTTATTTCGTGTTAAATGCTTCAGTTACAAGCTATGATCTGAATTAGTAACTGTCTGTTGGGTTTCGTTGATGGTTCAATTGCTAAGCCATCAGATAATGAGTTGGTTCTTCTTAATTACTGGACTCGCAACAACAATATCGTCATATCGTGGATTCTGAATTCGGTTTCAAAAGAAATTTCAGCCAGCATTCTTTTCGCTGATTCCGCAGCAGGTATATGGCAAGACCTCAAAGAACGCTTTCAACAAAGCAATGGACCAAGAGTCTTTCAATTAAGACGTGAGCTGGTTAGCCTACGTCAAGAACAAGATTCCGTCAGTCTTTACTTTACCAAACTCAAAGCTCTATGGGAAGAGTTGACAAACTTTCGTCCCATGTGTCATTGTGGCCAGTGCAATTGCCAGGGAGTAAAGAAAATTGAAGCATACTTTCAGACGGATTATACAATGGCATTTCTTATGGGTCTCAATGATTCATTGGCTCAAATTAGGAGTCAAATTCTATTGATCGATCCACTCCCGCCTATCAATCGTGTTTTCTCTTTGATTGTACAAGAGGAACGTCAAAGGGTTATTGGCTCTCAATATGCGGGGAACAACTCTGTAGGGAACTTGACATTTGCTGTCAAAGGTGACCAACAGCAGCAGCGATCCAACAACAATAACAGAGGATACATGCCTACACACAGAGAAAGGCCTTTCTGCACCAAGTGTAATATTCATGGTCATACCATTGATACTTGCTACAAAATACACGGATATCCTCCGGGGTACAAGCTCAAAGGGAAGTTTCCAACCAAACCGTCTCCTACGGTTGTCAATCAAACCTTTGGAACACATGTCAATCAAACCTCTGGAACACACATATCCTCAAATGTTGATACTCACTCATCCCAGAATATGCTTCAGAAGTTTGACAAAGCCCAAGTTGAACAGCTGATGGCAATGTTTGCTCAACATTTATCAACATTTCATTCTCCAGAATGTCAAGTCAATGCTCACGCTATAGGTATTTGTTTGTCAATATCTGAGAACAACAACTTATGCTTATCTATCAGTTGGATTTTTGATTCTGGAGCTTCCAGACACATATGCTCGAATTTATCTCTTTTCCAAACACATAGACCCGTGTATAATTCAATAGTCACACTGTCGAATCATGATTGCATCAGGGTTAAATATTGTGGTGACATTAGGATCAATAATGTCTTGACACTTAAAGACGTACTCTATGTCCCAGAATTAAAGTTCAATCTATTATCAGTGAGTTCTCTTCTTGATGACAACAAGTATGTGATACAATTCTGTCATGATTCCTTCATTATCCAGGAGATCCTGACAAAGAAGATGATTGGCAAGGGTAGAAAAATCGAAGGGTTATATGTGCTTGATGCATGGACTGAAGTTCCAGTTGTTACAATCAATCAGATTTCCGTGGATACTTGGCACATGAGGCTTGGTCATCCTTCCATTCAAGTCATGGATGCGCTAAAAGGCCATTTAGGATATGGATCTTCGAAGCTCAATAAATGTCCATCTTGTTACATTTGTCCATTAGCTAAACAAAGACGTTTGTCATTTGTCTCTAATCAAAATATTTCTCCACATTCATTTGATCTTAAACATTGTGATGTTTGGGGACCACACCATGTTTCCACATATAATGGTCATCGCTACTTCCTAACATTGGTGGATGACTGTACCTGATTCACATGGGTATTTCTGCTACAAAATAAGTCAGAAGCTCCACATGTCGTAACCCGATTTTACAACATGATTGAAACTAAATTTCGTAAGAAGATCAAAGTGTTTCGCACCGATAATGCAAAAGAACTTGCATTCACTGAACTCTGTCAAGCTAAGGGCATTTTACATCAGTTTTCTTGTGTACAAACGCCCCAACAAAACTCAGTTGTCGAAAGTAAACACCAGCATCTTTTGAATGTAGCTCGTTCACTTTTATTTCAATCTCGGGTAACCAACCAAGTTCTAGGGATAATGTGTTTTAACTGCCACATTTTTTTGTCAATCGGGTACCTTCACCTAGGACCCAAAACAAAGCTCCATATGAACTATTATATCAAAGAGCTTTCAATTATTCTGATCTCCGTAGCTTTGGATGCCTTGCTTTTGCATCTACACTGGCTGCTCATCGAGATAAGCTTTCTCCCAGAGCACGCCCATGCATTTTTCTTGGATATCCCTCAGGCATGAAGGGATACAAATTATTGGACATCCAAACTCAGGAAGTCTTCATTTCCAGGGATGTCATTTTCCATGAATCCACATTCCTTTGTCATCTGGGAGCAGCAAACACAAACATTGACCCCTTCCCCAGTGTGGTCCTACCAAAGTCATTAGAATCACCATGCATTGGTAATGAGTCTTCATGTGATGACAACACTCATTTGACAGTCCCTGCCTCCAACCAGATGCATTCACAGCCTACTGGTCATCAGCCAGCTGTCACAACTCGAACTTCCTCAAGAGTCACGAACCCACCGTCGTATCTTCGTGACTATCATCGCAACTTATTGCACTCGTCAGTACCGGTAATCTCCAAATGCTTATATCCTCTAAATGACTATGTCTCTTATGACACTTTATCTCAGCCATATCGCAATCTAGTGCTCAATGTTTCCTCACAATTTGAGCCTCAATTCTACCACCAAGCTATTAAGTTTCCTCAATGGCGAGATGCAATGAAAGATGAACTAGCTGCAATGGAAATTAACAACACATGGACAATAGTTCCTTTACCTATGGGAAAACACTCTATCGGGTTTTGTTGGGTATACAAAATCAAGTATACATCCGATGGTTCCGTGGATCGAGACAAAGCACGTCTCGTGGCCAAAGGTTACACTCAACAAGAGGGTGTTGACTTCTTTGAAACATTTTCACCAGTGGCCAAGTTAACTACTGTCAAGGTATTCTAGCACTTGCTGCCAGCAGCCAGTGGCACCTTGCCCAGTTAGATGTGAACAACACATTTTTTAATGGCGATTTGCTGGAAGAAGTTTACATGGATTTACCCCTTGGTTATGCCAAACAAGTTCCCCGAGGCACTACATCATCCAAACTTGTATGTAAATTACACAAGTCGATTTATGGCCTACGTCAAGCATCTCGACAATGGTACTCTAAATTCTCTAAAGCACTACTTCAACATGGCTTTTCTCAATCTCAATCAGATAACACATTATTCACCAAAGGATCAGGCTCTTCCTTTGTTGCCTTACTTGTATACGTCGATGATATTATCATTGATGGGGCATCATCACATATCATCCAATCTTTAAAAAAATTTCTTCAAAGTCACTTCAAACTCAAAGACTTAGGCTCGCTCAAATATTTTCTTGGTCTGGAAATTGACACAGCCAGCAGGGGATTTGTCTTTCACAGCGTCACTACATGCTGCAATTGCTAGAAGATGTTGGCCTCTTGGCTAGCAAGCCACTCCTTACACCAATGGAACCTCGATCAAGTCTCAACACTACTGATGGTCAGCCACTTGAGGACATATCCCAGTATCGTCGCCTCATTGGTAGGCTTCTTTATCTTACATTGTCCCGGCCTGACATCGTCTTTGCAGTACACAAACTCAGTCAGTTTGTTTCAAAGCCTCGCACACCACATATGCAATCTGTTCATCATCTCTTGCAATATCTCAAGGCCGCACCTGGTCAAGGCATTTTCTTCCCAGCATCTTCATCTCTACAATTAAGAGTGTTTTCAGATGCTGATTGGGCTTCGTGTGTGGACACAAGAAAATCGGTCACCGGATATTGTGTCTTTCTAGATGATGCATTAGTCTCCTGGAAAGCTAAAAAGCAAGCCACTATTTCCAGATCTTCAACAGAGGACCGAGCATTAGCGAGCACCACTAGTGAAGTTTTTTGGCTCAAGCAGCTATTACGTGATTTCAACATTACACATAATACACCCGTCATTAAATTTGCGACAATCAGTCGGCCATACACATCGCTCACAATCCTATATTTCATGAACGAACCAAGCATAGAGAGGTCGATTGTCATTTTGTCCGCAACAAAATAGCTGATGGTTCGATCAAATTACTCCACGTGAGATCAAATCTCCAACTTGCGGAACAGTCCATCTTGACGGGGGTATTAGATATTTAATTTACAAAGTTAATTAGTTAGCATTGTAGTTAGCATTAGCTGGAATACGGTTAAGTTGGAATATGGTTAAATAGATAGGTGTCAATGTACAGAAACATTCATTCAGTTTTTCATTCTTTTTCTGGTAATTCAATGAGAAAGGCTCCATGCCCAACTGCTTGTTCTTCTTCCGCAATACCTCTCAAGCAACTCGATACCTACAGACCCCTAACAACACAACATAGCCGCCCCTTGCACAGAACACAACCAAAACGTGAGTAGTTGAGGAGAATATTGAAGGAAAAGCAACAAAATAAAAAAAATACTCATGCCACGCTTTGGATCAAAAGTTTTCATGCAAGATCACGTTTATCAGATTATATGACATGTGTGAAGCGTAAAAGGGTTGATACAATGCATGCCTTGACGATGACGTCGCGAGAGAATCGAAGAACGAGTGCCGGAGGCAAGTTTTCCTACAAGAATAGAGCTTGGCCGAAGGTTTTCCTTGAGCTGCAGAGTTCTGAAATCGAGGTTGAGAGGTTCTGAATGGGGGTGTCAGCTAATGACTTTTAGGCTTAGGGTAAATGGTGCTTTAGGCAGTAATTAAATAGATAAATAATAGGTAATGGGCTTTAAAATAACAATTAAAGGTTTAAAAGCTAATTAAGCCCAATAAGCTTAAAAGTAAGCCCATTAGTTCAAACGCACTTCCGAAAAATAATTCGTATTGGAAAGATTTTGAAAATAATAGCCGAACCCTCAAAAAGTCTCCCAATTCGATAAAATTTGCATACCGTTAAAAATAAAGTCTTGCGGGTAAAAATACTCAAAAATTCTCATTTTTGAAAATTACATTGAAAAACGCTTTAAATTAATTTATATAAATCAATCGTGTAATTAAAATAATTTTCCTGAAAATTCTCCGGTCTCCGATACTCGCTCGAGCGTGAAATGCATCTAGAAACCCTAATGCATGAACTTTTAAAATTTCATGAATTAAATCATATCATGCATGAATTAATCAAAAATGCATAAAATGATTAAACACATAAATAAAAATAAAAATCCTAGATTGCATGCAGTCAGGTTACGTGAATTAAATTCCTGGACCATACAAAAACTCTTTTTGAATATCTTGATATTGGTTTGCGATTTCATTTACTTGATAATCAAATAACTATAAAATTCACAGATCGAATAAAGATAGTGTAGCGTGGCTTCAAAATTGAGATAGTTACAACAAGTATTTTCTTAACGTGCGCAATCAAAATAAATTCTAGGCATCGACTCAGACATTCAATGTGAGCCGAATATCGTGGTTGTTTTTGAAGTTGTTTGTTGATTTTTCGACCTCCATGATATAATGGACTCACCCAAAAACACACAATAATCAATAACTGATTTTTGTGTATCTGGACATGCTCTCAAATAAGCATCCGAGAAGAACTTAAGCTTGAGCTTGAGATCAAATGTGAAACTATAAAACAAAGCTCGACCTATTGCTCCTTTCACATATTTAAGTTCATCAAGTAAGTCTTCATCCTATGAGTTTAAGATTCACATTCATACGAGTAGCTCGTGGCTTGCACCTATAAGTTATGCATCATTAAGAAAATGAATTGTGTAGTGCCTTTAACATATTGATACTAAAATTGTTGAATCCTTTTCTTTTATAAAAATTGTTTGGTATTTTTTTAAAAAAATATGTAATTGATGTTGGTCTCAGATACGACATCTAGATATATAAATATGAAATAAAGAATAAAACCGGATATCGAGATTTACATGAAAAACCCTAAAAACTATCAAGATAAAAACCACGAGCAAGATGAAAAGAATTACACTATAATACTTTATGGTGTACAACTAATCATTGTGTATTCAAAGAAAACACATATTTTCTTAATGCAGGAGAACAAACACCTCACGAATATTATAGAATTAAACACTAAAATGCTATGAGATGATTAAAAAACTCGATGAATTATTGAAATGAGAGATTTGAGCTTCATTTATAGAGCTCCATTATCCATGTGAAACCGCGTGTTTCCTTCGTCAACTTTTTTACACAAAGCTACCGAATCATTTTGTTGCACAATGATGGCATCCAACCACCACCATCAATACGTTGTCTGATATTTTTTTTGCTTACATTTCTCACACTTGGGAATTTTATTGAGAATCAAACACATCTCCACACACCATTTCAATTTTTTCATTACATGTTGCTTACATTTCTGTTAGGTCACTTCAGGATGTACACCACTCAAACCTATCTATATTCACTGGTTTGGTCAGAAAATCAGATACATTGTCCTTTGTATTAATTTTCTGCATTTTCACACTTCTTTTCTCTACTACTTCTCACACAAAGTGAAATTGAACTCCAATATGTTTCGTCATAGAATGGAAAGTTTGATTTCCTGCGATGTGCAAGGCACTCTGACTGTTACAAAACAAAGGAATCTACTTGTTTGTGACCAATCTTCTCCAATAACATTTTAATCTATATTACATCCTTGCAAGCTTGAGTAGCTGTCATATATTTTACATTCGTTGTACTGTTTGCAGTTTTGAAAAACCCAGCTTACTGCTTCCTCTACAAGTGTAAACACATAACCACTAGTTGATTTTCTCTTATCAGGATCACTTGCATAATCTGAATCGAAACGTGCATGTCATGTATTGATGTATTTATAAAATGACGTGTGTTAACAAAATAATTATTTATACATCTATCTACCAATCATGAATGTCATGTATACAACATAAACTCATCAAATAAGGCATAAAAACATATATATTTTCAGTCAAATCAATAATCATATATCATATGACACATATACATGTCGTATGATACTCGGTCACAATATACCTCAATTCTTCGTCCCCAGTTCAATGTAGCTCTATCCCATATTATGATTTCAATACAAAAAATTGATCTACATAATCAAAATATTCATTTCAATCAATAAATGAATTCAAATGCAACTCTAATAGTGTATTTAATGTATCAATTTGTTCTGCGCTATTCAGTTTAACCTTTACATTATTAGGATAATAATATCGCATTATAAATCCTAAAAACTCATTGTTATACATATAATCATTAACATCCAAAATTTCAAGTTCCAGAATTTTTTGAAACTTTGAAAATTAATATAAAATTGAAATCGTAATAAAATTCAATTCCGATTTTAAAAGTTAGTTTCTTGTCGGCTATTCTATTGCATATATAGATTTCGAACTCAAATACATGTTATTCCAGTAATTCAATAAATAAAATTGCTGAATCCAAGAGAAAATTACCTTAAAAGAACGCTTTCAACACGAGAATTCCGAATATATAAATTTTTTTTGAGTTTCGACATGGTTTCGAGGTAAATTCGAGTGATAAAACTTGATTTCTCACATTTCTTTGCAGAAGAATAGAGGAAGATTGAACAGAACCAGCTTATCAACCTTGAAACTTGTACAACTAAGGCGATGGGCGCAGGTGCACGATATCACACTCGACCACAAGCCTGTTGTTGTCCGAAAGCCTGTTGCTGTCCGAAAGGAGTTTGGTAGAGTTTGGAGCGCAGGAACACGCCTTGTTCTATCCAAAACTCTATTGTGCACTTCGAATTAGCAAAATGTGTCAACATGAAAGTTGTAGATCTATACCTTAACTTTCATTTGCCTTTCACCTCACTCAGTTTAAACACCGAACATGAAAGTTAATCTCATTATCGTAAAATATGTCACTATAAGAACTTCAATGCATACGATACATTTTAGGGTGATTTTACCCTTATTTCCGAATAGATTTGGACAAAACTCAAAATATAAAATTTTTAGTCCTATGTATTAACTTTTAATGAAATTGCTTTAATCTCATTTGAAATAATTCTCATATTATTATTCTAGAAAATGTAACATGTATCACTTATCTATTGCGGTTCAGCATACTTTTCAACATAAATCAATTATTAATACAATCTTTCATTATCACAACATATTCACTTTCATTGTCAATTATATACTTCATACACTCAATATTATAATAAATATCATGAATTATCGAGAATTAAAATATAATTTACAATAATACGATGCAAGAGCTTTACAAAAATATTGTTGTGTTATGACTTGACCTCGTACATTTTTGACATAGTATCTCAAATATATTTTTCCGTTTTTATCTTTAAGATATTTGACAGTACTTCGTCTGCTATAGCCAAATGTAAATTGGCAGCAACATTATCGTTCATCTCATTCCATTTTTCATCGTCTGTTATTTCCCTCGGTCTATGTCCAATAGCTGCCAAACAATTTTTCTTTCTTAAAATTGCTTGTGTTTTAATTTTTCAAAGCATAAAATTGCTCCAATTGAACTTTTCTATCTCATATCTGCCCACCATTATGTCTACAAAAAATTTAGTAGACTGGACAAAATAATATCGTGTTAATAAAAAATCTCAAAAAAATATTTTGAGATATTGAATATCAGTCTAAGCTGCAACCACAGAGCATACTCAGAATTTTAGGAAATCTTAAACCAATGCTCCTATACCAGTTGTTGGTCTTAGGTGCGGTATCTGAAGATATAAATATGAAATAAAGAATAAAACTGGACACCGACATTTACATGAAAATATCCTAAAAATTATCAGGGTAATAACCACGGACGAAATGCAAAGAATTCCATTATAATATTTTATGATGTAGAACCACTTACTGTATTTCCAAAGAAAACATATACTCTCTTAATAAAGGAGAACACATACATCACAAATATTATAGAACTAAACAATCAAATGCAATGAGATGAGAGAAAAAATCGATGAGGGGATACATTGAAATGAGAGAATTATGTTTTATTTATAGAGCTCCAGTATCCATATAAAACTGCGTGTTTATCCGTCAACTTTATGCACAAAACTACCGAATCATTTTGTTGCATAATAATGGCATCCAACCACCATAATTAACATAAATCATCGAAAATATTGTGATGACTTAAAACTCATCTGTTATTTATATCTCAAATTTGATACAAATTTTTGTGTTCGAGATCCAATTCTAACAAACTCTAACAGATTCATTCTTTGTTTAAACAACCATTGAAATGACTTGATGTATAAGACTAAGATTTTTTTTTAAAATATAATTTTAAAAACTACTAATGGATAAAAATTGTGATGGAAACCATGCATTATAATCCGAGTATTAGAATCCCGGACCTTCCATTTATTTAATTTTTTTGTCACACCTTTTTTTGAAGGAAAAAAACTAACTTTTTTGTTAAAAAAATTAACAATAATGCCAATAATAATTATAATTTATTAAAAAGTAAAAAACCGCAGGACTATATCTCGCACGTGACGTGACGTGACGTGACATGACATGACATGACTCCACGGGAAGGGCTACATTTCGCACGTGTTATGACATCACGCTCACCATGGGGCAAGCTCATGGCCCCATAGAGTCTCATTCTGGAACCCAAAAACGCACATTTATAAAATCAGAAACCCTATTCCATTTCGAAGGGCATTTGCATCGTGGATATGTCTAGCGATTTCGATCGTCTCCTCTTCTTTCAGCACGCTCGTAGAACCGCGGAAGCTACCTAATCCAAAAATCCTCTTGATACTGATGTGAGGACTCATACATTCGCATACAATAATTTTATTTTTAAATATGTATTTAACTTTTCAAAGTTTGAACTTTTACTTGATGGGTTCAGAATTTGACTAGATGGGGCGGGGTATTGCTGGAGTTAGCGCAGTTTCAGAGCGGTCCAGAGTCCAAGAAGATGGTTCTAGGTCAAATGATCTGCTCTATTTCTATCGAAGTTTTGATTGGTTGATTTTTTTCTTGATGCATTCTATGTTATTTTCTCTGGAGAATTGGCCTGGTATTTAGGGTGAAAGAGAACTTATGTCTCAATTTATGCCATCAAACTTTAGTTATTTAATGGTTTTGCAGATGCTATATCCAAGTTGGAAGAGGCACTGGATGTTGACCCAAGAAAACATGATACTCTTTGGGCCCTTGGGAATGCATAACATCCAATACATTTCTTTTCCCAGATCTCGATGAGGCTAGGCCTTACTTTGATAAGGCAGCTCAGTACAATGAGCAAGCAGTGGAACTGGTATATTCTACTGCATTAGTTTTTTTTGTTGTGCATCTAGTTTCCTTGTTAAGATGGCGTCACATTGATTTTCTCGTGGCTGCAGGAACCATCAAACGAGCTTTATAAGAAATATTTTGAAGTAGCAGCAAAGGTACGTTCTCCCTACTACCTCTCATTTACAATCTTAATTTCAATGCAATTGCATTTAAAGGTGTGTGTTTGGGATTCAGAACTTCAATGCAGTAAGAAATGTCATACATGTTTCTTATTAGACTCTAAAACTGTCGATGACTGAAAACTATTCTAGAACACTCTCAAGTAAGATGATGAAGTTTTATGGATTCTTGGATTTTATAGCTGGGCTATTCGATAGTTGGTACTCTGGATTTTGTTGCTTTTGTGTGGCGTCTCTCGATGTTTTTCTTCAATAGGCTCAACCGTAAATGTTCTCACTTTGTTGGACAAATGCTTAATTTTTGTTGTTGGTTTTCTGGATGGTTGGGCCATCAGTGTAGTTTATGAATTGCTTAATTTTGTTATTTATGTTTATTATATATCCATGTTGATAATATGTCTATTAAGTTTCATTTGATCAATGCCCGTTGAATCCGGTAAATGCATCTTGACTAACACAAGCCTGTATCATTTTGTTCCATTTAATATTAATGTGTATTGTCCCTCTATTATTTTTGTAATTCGAGCTCAACTGGATTCTTAGTATCATTTATCAATCATCAATACTTATCTTGTTATCTTAATCTATGCTATGTTTTGCTGACTGATGTATGCATGTGTCTTAATCTCTGTTCCTAAGGCTCCTGAGTTGCATGTGGAGTTCCACAAGCATGGTTTCTCTCAACAGGCCATGGGACCAGGCCCTTCTGCATCTACCAACCCAAAGGTAAATAGCTCGGGTTCGTTGCATTTTAGTGTTTGATGTATCTTTCCCTTTGTTTGGGAATTTTAGTGCAACAATTTTAGGAAAAACAAATTAATAGCCCCATAATGCTGAGTAGATTACAAATTATGGATCTACAGTAATATAGATTGCCATTTGATGATAATGAACTACATGGATTTTCTTTTAGTTAATTTACTGTGTGTCTGTAACATATGTTAAGATCTTGTCTGTGTTATGGATTTTGAGGAGAGATACATTTCTACAACCAGTACCAGTCAATCTCTCCCAATTATGTCTGCCTGGCCAGCATTTGTCGCCTTTGTAGCCGCATACCTTGTTGTCTACACTTAGACCCCTTTCGAGCCTGCTTCCACTTGCATATTATAGTTGCTCGGACTGCTTCTCCATCAGCCTACAATTTGTATCTTTGTTTTAAAATAACAACGGATATGACTGAATTAGAAATATAATTTGGAATGTTATACATGTCCTGGACTCTTGATAGTGTTAATTGTCTCTTGGCTCATTGGGAGACCTATCATTTGCTTGTAAGCTACTGGTTTATCAATGGCTTTTTGGTTGTGTTGGGGTTTAGGGTTTAGGGTTTAGGGTTTAGGGTTTAGGGTTTAGGGTTTAGGGTTTAGGGTTTAGGGTTTTTTTTTTTTTTTTTTTTGAAAATTTTATTTATATACAACGAAAGCGCAGTACAAAGAAAGCCTGATGGGAGGGGGACTAGGCCAAGACCTCCGCAGAAAAAGGCTACAGAAGCATAACATCATAAAAAAAAAGAACGACATACTACAACAGGGCAGCCCATAATAAAGCAAAACACAGAAAATAAAAACATCGGGCGCCCCGGAATACATCAGACAAACTAATAATACTGATGGGCAAGGAGAACTCTGCAGTGAACGCCCATCAGAAAAACATGTCAACCTGAATCAGGCGGTCGCCCATAGGGTAACCCCGCCTGACTCTTCTGAGATCTGTAAAACCGACGCTGCTGTGAGCGCGTGCGACCTGGTAATGGCAAGGACTGACAGGAAGTAGTAGGAGGAAGATCCAAATCAGCCACTCGAGAACCATTCCCAAGGTCGATGTGTAGCGAAGTAATGGGACCAGAAACTGTAGGAACAACCATCTGTGCCGGAACAGTGGAAACAATCATCGGGTCTGTTACCACTGGAACAACATCCACCAGAGAAGAGCTCGCTCCAGAACCAGACCCCTGAGCATCACCAACAATAACTGATGTAACAACCACAGGGATAGCAGAAGGAGACTGCATCGGAGCCACAACAACCTGAGGCACCAATGGAACATCCTCAACAATAGCCTCTAAAACATGAGAAGAAGACGATGGGCAGGAAGATGAACCAACACCAGAATTACCACCTGGAAAGGAATCTCCTGAAATGGAGTGAAGAACCGCAAACTGATTACTCGAAATAGGAGACTGTGGAGTAACCTGACTAGAAACCTGGCGGCGCCTACGTCTCGGCTGAACCCATCCTGGCTCAGTACTCCCAGAACCAGGACCACTAGAAGGAACCGAGCCAGGCGGAAAACCTTGAGGCTGACCCGAAGAAGGAGACCGCTGCCCCTGAGCAAAAGAACGGCCACCAAGAGCCTTATAACCAGAACGAGAACAACGCTGCACTGAATGACCTAGCATCTTACAATCCGTGCAAAAATAGGGGACTTTTTCATAAACCACCCCCAAAGTCTGCCGGTGGCTGCCCCACCCGACCCAGATCTCATCCAGACGAGGAAGCAACACATCAATCTCAACACAAATACGGGCAAAAGATCCCCGAGAACCATCAGCGGTGATCTCATCCACCATAACAGGGTTTCCTAAGAGCTTACCAATCTGATAAAGACACTTCTTGTCATATAAATGCAACGGTAGATCAGGAATACGAACCCAAACCGGAGCAATCGAAGACTCAGCCTCAAATTTAAACTCCGGTGTCCATTTGAAAAAGCGTATCGACACTGACCCAATAGAAACTAATTCCTGAGGCCAGAACTTCAAATAATCTTCCTCGCTAGAGAAAATAAGAACCAGAAATCCTCGGGGAAGAAATTTCAATGTAAATGAGGCCAAAAAGCCAAAACGAGAAAAAGCAGCCAAGATATCACTATTGGGTGTAACACCCCGGTTCCCTGTAACACGGCCAATCAACGCAAATTTAAAAGGCACTGACAGAGAAGAAATAACCTGATCCGGGAATAGAATACCCGGTATACCATCAACAAAGTCCGGTTCAGGAATCTCGCCCACCAAACCACCAAACCCGGCAAAACTCTGTCTGGCTGGAGAAGGAGCAGTAACATCCCTAAAAGAAGCCAAGGGAGTTGCTGAGGAAGCGGAAACAGAGGCCGGAATTGCATTTGCAAAAGAAACCGAAGAGTTGACCATCGGTTGACCGGCAAAAACCGGCGACGGCGAGACAACCACCGGAGCACCACCAACCACCGGCGACGACGAGGGGGTCACGGAACCGGTGACCAAAGGTGAAGAACCGGGCTGAAACGGAGTCAATTGACCGGAAACATTCGCCGGAGACGAACCAAACACATGATTTTGGGCGTTTCCGATCGGCGATGAATTTTCCGAAATTGAAGGCATAGAAATCTTACCCATGGCTAGATGATTTTGTAGTAGAGAGGAATTGCAAAAATCAGCAACCGATCCGGAGTAATTGAGTTTTGAAGCCAACGCAAATATAACTTGGGGGCTGAAATTCGTAGATCTGAAATTCCCGCCGCCACCGGACTCCGACGAAGCAATTGAAGATACCAATGGAAGCGCCTGGTCCTGGGCATTCCGGATCGGGGTCTTGATCGGAGAACCAAGACCGGAGCTGGCCGTAATCGGAGCCGAAACATTCGGCGTCGCGGTGAACAGTACTGACGGAACATCGCCGGACGATTTCGGGATGCAAATGAACTCCGTTTGGGCTGATTTTTGGACCAGAGGATCGACTGGAGGAGACGATTCGAATGGTGTAACAATCGTCGCCGGACGATGATCGAAGACAGGTGTGATTCCGGGCGACGGAATCTGCGCAATTTCCGGAGCTTTGACCGTCGATTTGGCCGGCGAAACGACCTCCGTTGGACCTGAAATTCGCACAGCAGCCTCGTCTCGCCGAGGCGCACCTGATCGTACCGGTGGCCGGCCGGAAACCGGCGCCGACATGGGGGCGATTTTTAAGGCGAAAATGGGCTTTTTTGACACTATTCACAAATGAGAGAAAAAATTTTGGGGCAAAAATTAGGGTTTAGGGTTTAGGGTTTAGGGTTTAGGGTTTAGGGTTTAGGGTTTAGGGTTTAGGGTTTTTTTTTTTTTTTTTTTAATAAACACCGCCGGAAGCGGGGGGGTTAGGGTTTAGGGTTTAGGGTTTAGGGTTTTGGGGTTTGGGTTTTGGGGTTTGGGGTTTGGGGTTTGGGGTTTGGGGTTTAGGGTTTAGGGTTTAGGGTTTTTTTTTTTTTTTTTTTTTTTAATAGGGTTTAGGGTTTGGGGTTTCGGGTTTCGGGTTTGGGGTTTGGGGTTTCGGGTTTCGGGTTTGGGGTTTGGGGTTTGGGGTTTGGGGTTTGGGGTTTAGGGTTTAGGGTTTAGGGTTTAGGGTTTAGGGTTTAGGGTTTAGGGTTTTTTTTTTTTTTTTTTTTTTTTTTTTTTAAATAATAAACACCGCCGGAAGCGGGGGGGTTAGGCAGACCCCTACCTGTATATATCATCAAACACAAAATACAAGATAAAACCCAAAGAGAGGAGGATAAAATCAACACCTCTCAAAAGGCTAGTCATACAAATAGAAAAACAGAAACCTAGGGTGGCAAATACACAAGCCAAAAACTAATCCCTAAGTAAAATGCATAATACAAATAAACACAAATGATCAGCGCTAAATATATGAAAACAAAGCGAAACATATCTAAACAGTAGTGATCCAGCTCAGAAGTAGGTGCAAAAGACCATCGATGATACCCATCTCTGAGCCGTCTGTCGATGTAATGCCAATCTGAAAAGTACATCCTAATCCAAGAACGGGCAGCTATACACGATCTGGCCGTCAAAATAATATGCAGCTGGAAAGATACTGTGCAAAAATGGTCGAAACACAAAAGGAGGACCGTAATCCAGCTCAAGTCAGAAAATCTCAAAGACCCAAGGAGAGGGGGACAACTGACGGAGCTCATAAAATCAGAAATCCAAGCATGACTGTAACTCTGAAATAAGAGGCAACCAATAGTGAACGTCCAGAGCCACCAATGCACGGAGCAGAAGTAGAAACCATATAACTCCCGAGATGAATGAGGCTCCGGGCTAAAGAGACCACCGAAATATATCATCCAGAGCCACCATAACAATCGACAAGAGAGCATAAAAGTAAGAAAGCGGCGGTCAAGTAGAAGTCTGCAGTGAGCGCCAGCCGAATAACAGGAATGGTCCAAAGAAAAGCACCGACGGAGAAAGTGCTGGGACCCACCCAAATCCAAAGGAACAAAATATGAAGAGTGCAAGTGTCTGGGCCAACTTGCACCGCTCAAATGTGATATAAAAAACAAACTCCAAGCACAAAAGACCTGCAAGAAAAAAATATACATATATATAGATAAAGAAAGAGAGCCAAAAGGAAGAAGGGGCTACAAATGGCTAAGAATATCTGGATCTGAGGTATGGAAGCCCTGAATGATCAGAACGGGCAAGGATGGAGATGTGTCTGGGTAAGGAAGGACCTAACTCTAAGGTAAACTGCCTAAGGTCATGAGCCCTAGCCGCCAAAGCATCCGCCACCGAATTACCCTCCCTGTATATGTGCGAGATATGAACCATACGCCCCCTCAAGAGAACCAAAATCCTAGACATAATGTGATCCAACCCCCAACAACACTGACGAGGGTTTAGGGTTTAGGGTTTAGGGTTTAGGGTTTAGGGTTTAGGGTTTAGGGTTTAGGGTTTAGGGTTTAGGGTTTTTTTTTTTTTTTTTTTTTTTTTAAAACCCAAAGAGAGGAGGATAAAATCAACACCTCTCAAAAGGCTAGTCATACAAATAGAAAAACAGAAACCTAGGGTGGCAAATACACAAGCCAAAAACTAATCCCTAAGTAAAATGCATAATACAAATAAACACAAATGATCAGCGCTAAATATATGAAAACAAAGCGAAACATATCTAAACAGTAGTGATCCAGCTCAGAAGTAGGTGCAAAAGACCATCGATGATACCCATCTCTGAGCCGTCTGTCGATGTAATGCCAATCTGAAAAGTACATCCTAATCCAAGAACGGGCAGCTATACACGATCTGGCCGTCAAAATAATATGCAGCTGGAAAGATACTGTGCAAAAATGGTCGAAACACAAAAGGAGGACCGTAATCCAGCTCAAGTCAGAAAATCTCAAAGACCCAAGGAGAGGGGGACAACTGACGGAGCTCATAAAATCAGAAATCCAAGCATGACTGTAACTCTGAAATAAGAGGCAACCAATAGTGAACGTCCAGAGCCACCAATGCACGGAGCAGAAGTAGAAACCATATAACTCCCGAGATGAATGAGGCTCCGGGCTAAAGAGACCACCGAAATATATCATCCAGAGCCACCATAACAATCGACAAGAGAGCATAAAAGTAAGAAAGCGGCGGTCAAGTAGAAGTCTGCAGTGAGCGCCAGCCGAATAACAGGAATGGTCCAAAGAAAAGCACCGACGGAGAAAGTGCTGGGACCCACCCAAATCCAAAGGAACAAAATATGAAGAGTGCAAGTGTCTGGGCCAACTTGCACCGCTCAAATGTGATATAAAAAACAACCTCCAAGCACAAAAGACCTGCAAGAAAAAAATATACATATATATAGATAAAGAAAGAGAGCCAAAAGGAAGAAGGGGCTACAAATGGCTAAGAATATCTGGATCTGAGGTATGGAAGCCCTGAATGATCAGAACGGGCAAGGATGGAGATGTGTCTGGGTAAGGAAGGACCTAACTCTAAGGTAAACTGCCTAAGGTCATGAGCCCTAGCCGCCAAAGCATCCGCCACCGAATTACCCTCCCTGTATATGTGCGAGATATGAACCATACGCCCCCTCAAGAGAACCAAAATCCTAGACATAATGTGATCCAACCCCCAACAACACTGACGAGATCGGAGGATCTGAATAGAAATCTGGGAATCAACCTCAATCCAAAGAGGGAAAAGAGAAAGATCAGAACAAAGGATAAGACCCCTCCAGACCGCCCAGAGTTCCGCCCGGATAGTAGACCCAGCTCCAATGAACTCACTGAACGAAAGCAAGACCCGCCCAGAATGATCACGAACGACGCCACCAACCGAAGAATCCCCAGGATTCCCTCTCGAACTCCCATCCACATTAAGCTTAAAACAACCGAACGGCGGCCGAAGCCAACGAACAATCGCCGTCCGATGATATCTGTGAAAGCAAACCGAAATCCCTAGCGAACGCGCCACCTGGAAATAACCCACCCAATGCTTGGGTTTGACAGTACGCGCAGAATGGGCGAGGCGCAGGTAAGACAAGATCTGGAACTTCACCGTCTCTCCAGAAATGGAGAGCAAGCGGTGCTTCGCATCATTCCGAGCCGTCCAGAGAAACCACAAAATAATGAAAGGGAGAAACTCCCTCACATGGCCCCCTGGAGCCCAGACCAGATCCCTCTTCCACGCACTAAGGAATAACCTGAAATCCTCAGTGTCAGGGATACGAACCCCAAAGACAGCACCAAAAAAATGCCAAACAGGGCGAGCCACCGGGCTGCGAATAAACACATGCGTGAATGTCTCAGACATATCACAACACTGACAACGAGACGCTAACGCAAAGCCACGGCGCTGAAGCACCTCATCAACTGGGAGCCACTGATGCCAAAATCTCCAAAGAAAGAATGACATCGTAGGCCTCAACCAGCTACCCCAACAGGGGCGATTAATGCCAGAGATCGGGGCGCGCAAACGGATCAACTCCCAAGCGGACTTCACAGAAAAAGCACCATCGGAGCTATGAATCCAACGAGCCGAATCCAACTCTCCCAAGAGAATCGGGACCAACACAATCTGCTCCGCAAAAGAAGGAGCAACTACTGAACAAAGGAGGTCAAAATCCCAGGTTCCCTCCGAAAGAAAATGGGAAACCCGGGCACCACGATCTCCACAGACCTCAGTCTGACTGGACAGGGGAACATCCCTGAACCAACAATCATCCCAAAATGAAAGATCTCCATGGCCGACACGCCAGCGAATACCACTCTCCGCACGAGGCCTGATCTGGAGCAAACGCCGCCAAGTGGGAGAGATAAAACCACGAGAAGAGACACAAGCTGGGTGCGCCAAGAGGCAATATTTCCTCATCAAAAATTTGGCCCAGAGGGAAGATCCCTGCCTGAACCGAAACCACAGTTTTATGGAGAAGCTATCCACGAGATCTTTCAATCTGCGGAAGCCAAGACCCCCCTCTTCCACGGGGAGGCAAGCCCGAGACCAACGAGCCCAATGCCATTTCTTCTCCAAGGGCCTAGACCCCCAAAGAAAGGCATTAAAGGCTCTCTCAAGTTTCTCCATGACAGCCAACGGAGGCTGAACAACCTGAAACAAATATATGGGCATCGAGAGGAGCACGCTACGAATGAGGGTCATGCGGCTCCCCGGAGAAAGAGTACGAATCTCCCAACCCTCCAGCCGCCTCCTAACAGACTGTAAGAGGGGCTCAAAATGAGAACACGTCCTATTTCCTCGAAATAAGGGAACTCCTAGGTACTTGATCGGCAGATGCCCCTCCGCAAAGCCAGTGATACGCAAAAGTCTAGAGCGAAGGCGCTCAGAGCATCGCGGAGGAAGAATCAGGGAACTCTTGACAGCATTCACCAGCTGTCCCGAACAGTTCTCATAGTGATGCAGAAAATCTAAAAGACGCTGCATCCCACGAGACCCACCATTGGCAAAAATAATGATATCATCAGCATAGGCCAGATGGGAAATCAAAAGATCACAACTAGAACGGTACCTGAAAGCAGGATGACGCAAGTAGAGTCTGTCAAGGCCACGCGAAAGATACTCCGCCCCTAAGATGAAGAGAAGGGGGGACAATGGGTCTCCCTGCCTGAGGCCCCTGGTAGAACCGAAGAACCCCGAAAGAGAACCATTGATATTAACGGAGAAATGACAATGAGAAATACAGGCCGAGACCAACGCCACAACCTGCTCAGAGAAACCAAAATGGCGCAAAACAGCAAAAAGGAAAGGCCATTGGACCCGATCATAGGCCTTAGCCATATCCAACTTCAAAATAACATTACCACCACGAGTGGGAAGAGTGAGACTATGAGTGAGCTCCTGAGCAAGGAGGATGTTATCAGAAATCATCCGTCCCGGAACAAAACCACTCTGATTCAAAGAAATGAGTCTCTCCGCCACAGCCCGCAAACGAGAGTACAACAACTTAGAAATGATTTTGTTCGTGACATTACACAGGCTGATCGGACGGAAATCCGACCAAGCCCGAGCACCCTCGACTTTTGGGATCAAAGTAATCGTGGTGGCAGTAAAGCTCTGGGGCAGGGGAGAGCCTCGGAAAAAATCCAAAACCGCATCCAACACATCCTGATGAACGATCTCCCAGCAATGCTGGAAAAACGCCGAAGAGAAGCCATCAGGGCCTGCCACACTGTCACGAGAAATGGAGAAAACAGTCGCACGCACCTCCTCAAGGGAGGGGGTAGCAGTAATCCCATAATTCTCCTCATCAGAAATCACCGAAGGAAACCCCGAAAAATCAGGACAATCAAGCACAAAGGGATCCCCAGTGAGTAAGTTCTGAAAAAATGAGGCACCCGACTGCTGAATCATCTCAGGAGACGTCAGGCAAACCCCATCATCCCATATGCGGAAAATCTTATTAGCCACACGCTTCTTCTTAACCATGTTATGAAAGAGTTTGGTGTTCCGCTCACCATCCTCTAGCCAGTTGCATGCAGCTTTTTGTTTCCAAAAATCCGCCTCCATGGCGGTGACACGGGCCAGATCCGCATTACGATCGGACAGGGCAGTCCAATTCGAATCAGAAGGATCGGCCTCACAAGCAAGCTCAGCGGAACGAACTGCGCTCTCAGCCTCGGTGATTTTATCAAAGATGTTAGGTTTAGGGTTTAGGGTTTAGGGTTTAGGGTTTAGGGTTTAGGGTTTTTTTTTTTTTTTTTTTTTTTTTTTTTAGGGTTTAGGGTTTAGGGTTTAGGGTTTTTTTTTTTTTTTTTTTTTTTTCCGGAAAACACCGCCGGATGCGGGGGGGTTAGGCAGACCCCTACCTGTATATATCCACAAAATAAACAGTAACAAAATACAGAATACAGAAAAAAAAAAAAAAAAAAAAAAAAAAAAAAAAAAAACCTAAAAGAGGAGGTGGATAAAACCATAACCTCCTCAAAAAGGCTAAAGCAGTATAAACATAAATACAAAGCAACCTAGGGAAGGAATTACAAAAGCAAAACGAACCCTAGAAGACTACCAAATAAGCGGCAACAACTAATCAAAAAGGAGAAGCGCTATGAACCGCATGCTGAGGAAGACAAAATGATAATGGCGAGATGATCGCAGAGTCCATGCAAAAGCTCTCATCCCGGAGCTAACATCCTGGAGAGTCCAATAATGGCGATCACAGAGTAATATATAGATCGCAATCCCGCCAGAACAAAGGATATCTAGCATCTGAATCAAAAGAGCAGAGATCTCGATCCCATGAAGTAGGAGTCTGACGAACATGTCATAAGAAGCAGAGGATCCTTTAGAAAGCACCCCATGAATCCACCATGACATCCAGCAAACACCTCTACAATAACTGATACGGCGGCCAAGGAGAACCAGCAGTAAACGCCCTCCAGGAACCATGAATGTGCCAAAGGAAAGCACCAACAGAAATAGGGCAGAGACCCACTCAGAACAAACAAGAATACACACATCATGTGCAAGTGTCTGGACCCACTTGCACAGACCATACGGAAGTGAAAAACAACCTCCAAGTACACTAACCTGCAATAAAAGATATATATATATATATATATATATGTATATAGATATAAATAGATATAGAACCAGAGACCATAAAGAAAGAGATCCAAAAAAGAAGAAGGGGCTGCAAATGGCTAAGAGGATCTGTTTCTGAGGTATGGAAGCCCAGAATGATCAGATCTAGCAAGGGTGGAGATGTCTGGAGGTAGGGAAGGACCTAACTCTAAGGTGTACTGCCTAAAAGTATGAGCCCTCGCCGCCAAGGCATCCGCCACAGAATTCCCTTCCCGGTAAATATGCGATAAATGAACAGATCGCCCCCTCATCAACAAAAGAATCCGTGTAACAAAATGTTCAAGATCCCAGCAGCACCGACGAGAACGAAGTAAAAGAATGGAAATCCAAGAGTCAGTCTCAATCCAAAGAGGAAAGAGATGAAGATCAGAAGAAATGAGAAGACCCCTCCAAATAGCCCATAATTCTGCCCGGACATTGGTCCCAACTCCAATGAACTCACTGAAAGAAACCACCACATGCCCAGAAGAGTCACGAACAACCCCACCAACAGTAGAGTCCCCAGGACTACCTCTCGAACTCCCATCTACATTCAATTTAAAACACCCGAACGGCGGCCGCAACCAACGAACAATCGTCAGTTTACGAGCCCTACGCAACTGAACAAAAATCCCCATAGCCCTCGCAGCCTGCAAAACACCCCGCCAGTGCATGGGCTTAACAGTAGACGCAGCGTGAGCGAGGCGCAAATAAGACAAAATCTGAGACTTAACAGTCTCCGCGGAAATGTGCAAATGACGGTGTTTCGCATCGTTACGAGCCGTCCAGAGAAACCATAAAACAATGAAAGGCAAAAACTCCTTCACGTGGCCCCTAGGAGTCCACCCCGGATGCCTCTTCCAAGCACTGAGGAAGAGTCTGAAATCACTGGTAAGGGGAATACGGACATGAAAAACAGCCCCAAAGTAATGCCATACAGACCTGGCAAGAGGGCTATCAATGAAAATGTGCGTGAATGTCTCAGGCATCTCACAACACTGACATTTAGACGCCAGCTCGAAACCACGACGCTGGAGCACATCGTCAACTGGAAGCCATTGATGCCAAAACCTCCAGAGGAAGAAAGACATAGTAGGCCTCAGCCAACTGCCCCAGCAAGGAGTGAAGATATCAGAAACTTGGTCTCTCAAGCGGACAAGCTCCCATGCGGATTTCAGCGAAAAAACACCGTCAGAACTATGCACCCAAATAGCCGAATCGGGCTCCCCCGATGCAATAGGGATCAGAGTAATAGTCTCAGCA
This sequence comes from Primulina tabacum, assembly GCF_025594145.1. Lineage (NCBI taxonomy): Eukaryota > Viridiplantae > Streptophyta > Magnoliopsida > Lamiales > Gesneriaceae > Primulina > Primulina tabacum. The sequence goes on along the minus strand of NC_134551.1, from coordinate 19,187,679 downwards.
ACAGAGGGTGGGACAACTGAGCAGAGAAGGTCAAAATCCCAAGCCCCATCTGAAAGAAAGTGAGAAACACGGACACCCCGATCCCCCCTAAGCAGGACCTGACTAGACAAGGGAACATCCCCACACCAGATGTCATCCCAAAAAGCAACATCTCCCACCCCAATTCTCCATCGAATGCCAGATTCAGCACGAGCCCTAATCTTAAGCAAACGACGCCAAGTGGGAGAAATGAACCCAGCAGATGAAACATAAGCTGGATGCACCAACTGGCAGTATTTTCTCATCATGAATTTGGCCCATAGGGATGAACCTTGACGAAAACGAAACCATAATTTAATGGAGAAGCTATCCACAATATCTTTGAGCCTGCGAAATCCAAGACCCCCTTCAGAGACAGGAAGACATGCACGAGACCACCTCGCCCAATGCCATTTCTTATCCAAGGATCTGGATCCCCACAGGAAACCATTGAAAACATTCTCAAGCCTCTCCATAACTGCCAGAGGTGGCTGGACTACCTGGAACATGTAAATGGGAACCGAAAGGAGGACACTCCTAAGGAGAGTCATACGGCTCCCCGGGGAAAGAGTTTTAAGCTCCCAACCCTCCAACTTCTTACTCACCATCTGCACAAGGGGATCAAAAAGAGAGCAAACTCTATTCCCACGAAACAAAGGAACTCCGAGGTATTTGATAGGAAAACAACCCTCCCCAAACCCAGTGATACGAAGGAGACGGGAACGAGTACGACCAGAACACCTCGGAGGCAAAATAATGACACTCTTAACTGCATTCACCAACTGCCCCGAGCAGTTTTCATAGTGATGCAAAAAATCCATGAGACTGTTCATCTCACGAGTCCCACCATTGGCAAAAATAATGATATCATCAGCATAGGCCAGGTGGGAAAGAAGGAGATCACAACCAGATCGGTACCTAATCGCAGGATACTGACGATAAAGACGATCAAGACCACGCGAAAGGTACTCTGCCCCCAAAATGAAAAGAAGTGGGGACAAAGGGTCGCCCTGCCGGAGACCCCTAGTGGATCCAAAGAATCCAGTGAGTGAACCATTGATATTAACTGAAAATTGGCAATGAGAAATGCAGGCAGATATCATCGACACTACCTGCTCTGAAAAGCCATAATGCCTCAAGACATCCAACAGAAAAGACCATTGGACCCTATCATAAGCTTTAGCCATATCCAGTTTCAAAATAACATTGCCACCACGGGTGGGGAGAGAAAGACTATGAGTGAGCTCTTGAGCAAGGAGGATATTATCCGAAATCACCCGCCCTGGAACAAAGCCACTCTGATTCCACGAAACCAGCCTCTCCGCCACCTCCTTCAGCCGAGAATATAAAAGTTTGGAAATTATCTTATTAGTCACATTACACAAGCTGATAGGACGAAAGTCCGACCAAGCCTGAGCTCCCATGACTTTGGGAATCAATGTGATCGTGGTGGCAGTAAACCCCTGTGGCAAGGGACTACCCCGAAAGAAATCCAGGACCGCATCAAAAACATCCTGATGGACAATCTCCCAGCAATGCTGAAAGAAGGCCGAAGAGAATCCATCAGGCCCCGCCACACTATCACGGTGAATGGAGAAAACAGTCGCCCGCACCTCCTCCAAAGAAGGAGGGGCAGCAATATTTGCGTTCTCCAAATCCGAGATCACCAAGGGGAAATCAGAAAAATCCGGGCAAGAAAGCACAAAAGGATCCCCAGTAAGCAGGTTTTGAAAAAAGGCGGCCCCAGACTGCTGAATAAGCTCAGGGGAAGTAATGCAAGAGCCATTATCCCAAATACGAAAGATTTTATTAGCCACCCTTTTTTTCTTGACCATATTGTGGAAGAGTTTGGTGTTCTTCTCACCATCCTCTAACCACCTACAAGCGGCTTTTTGCCGCCAAAAATCCGCCTCCATGGCGGTAACCCTAGCAAGATCAGCATTGCAATTGGACAAACTAGTCCAATGCAAATCCGAAGGAGCAGCCTCGCAATCTGCCTCAGCAATCCGGACAGCCTGCTCCGCCTCAGCAAGTTTGGCAAAAAGATCACCAAAAACACTCTTATTCCACCACTTCAGATGGCTTTTGAGGCGCTTCAACTTCACAAAAAGACGGGGCATACCGTTCAAATGACACGGTAAATTCCAATTAAGCCTCACCGTCTGCAAAAAACCATGGTGCCTGAGCCACATGCTCTGAAAGCGAAAAGAACTCGGCCCACTAGCAAAGACCGGGACTGACACAAAAAGAGGACAATGGTCAGAGACCGTACGAATGAGGTGCTCCACACGAATAGAGTGAAAATGGTCCCCCCAATCAACAGACACAAAAACCCGATCAAGACGCTTCCAAATGGTCTTGTTCGTCCACGTGAACGAAGACCCCTCAAAACCAGCATCGACTAACCCAGAATCCAAAATAAAGTGATTAAATTCTTCCATGGGAAGCAACCGCCCACCAGAAGAACCCAAACACTCCGACGAATTCCTAACTACATTAAAGTCGCCACCAACAAGCCAAGGACCCTGAGCAGGCTTAACCTGAAGCAAAGAATTCCAAAGCTGTCTGCGCTCAATGTAGTCACACTTAGCATAAACAAAGGAACAAAAGACAGTGGTCGGCAAAAAAGTAGCAGAAACCCGGAAGTGAAGGAATTGAGTGTGATCAAAAAGACACTCAACCGTGACATCCTCAGCAAAGAAAACCCAGATATGACCCGAGGAGTTCGATATAACTCGAGAAAAACCAAAACGACGAGTCATAAAACGAACATCCAGATCAATCATGGGTTCCAAAATAGCCAAGATCTTGACTCTCTTATCTTTAACGTGGGCATGTAGCCTTTGTTGAGACTCCGAGCTCCGGAGCCCCCTGACATTCCATATGAGAAAATTCATGGAGAATGGGCACCAGAACCGCCCTGTCGCTTTTTACGCGACCTATGAAAAGCATTCTCCTTCCTTTTCTTAATATCCCCCATATCAGCATCCAGAATACGACCTTCAGACCTACAGCCATCACCCGACTCAGAATGCCGATCGAATTCCTGATCAGTATCTCCAGCAGATTCCAGCCGGAAGACCAGCTCACTGACAGAAGGACCCTGCCTAGCAACCAATTCCTCTACCGTAGAGGAAGCATCATCAGGAGACAAAGGAACAGAGGGGATGGAATGACTACTGTGATTCAAAGTACAAGGCCCCAGAGAGCCAAACACAGGCAACTCACTAGTAGACGGGACCCCAATACCATCCACACAATCATCCAACTGTAACCCTCCATCAATAACCTCATCACTGAGGATCACACCCTCAACAAGAACAGACTCCAAAGGATCCTTTCCAGAAGACCCAACACCGGCATCCTCCAGATGACCACATGGAGGGTCCATATCAACACAATCTAATCCAACAGGATCAGGCTCCGCGTCCTGCCCATGCGAGAGCACCTCAAAAGGATTCAACTCAAGAGGATTCTTTCTTGGAAGAACCTGCCGAACTGGCCTCTTTCTCCCTCTACGTCTGGGACCCGTGCCAGTTTTCTGAAGCTGAGGCTGGGTCCCCAGATTAAAACCAGAATTAACACCCCCTGGAGGGGCAGACTCTGTAGATGGGGGAGACTGGCCAGAAGCACGGTCAGCAGGCTTAGGACGAACAGGTTTGGGATTTTTTCCATGGGAATAACAAACACTGGTCGAATGACCCAGCATTTTGCAATCCATGCAGTACCCGGGGATTCGCTCATAAATGACTTCAATTTCTTGAGCATGATCACCCCAACCCACCCAAATCTCTTTGACCGGCGGTTCGAGCACATTAATTTCAACACATACGCGAGCAAAAGCGCCTCGAGAAGAATCTGCAGTATGATCATCCATCTTCACCGGTTTCCCCACAATTTTGGCCAAAGCAAAGAGACTTTGCTTAGAAAACAAATGAAGGGGAAGACCCGGGAAGCGGATCCAAACTGGGGCAATGGGTGACTCCTCCTGAAGATTAAACTCTGGCGTCCACTTAGAGAAGCGGACCGACAGAGGTCCAACCTGCATAACCCCCTTGGTCCAAAAGAACGCATAGTCTTCTTCACAAGCAAGAGTGAGAACAAGAAAACCCCGAGGCATGAACTTTAAGTCAAAAGATCTAACTAGTCCCAATTTAGCAAAAGCCGCAGAAATACCAGAATTTGGAACTAGAGATCGATTCCCTGAAATTTTTCCAACCAAAGCAAATTTGAAAGGTTCTGCGAGGGTAGAAATAACCTCATCCGGGAAGAGAATACCCGGTTTTCCATTTCGAAGAGTCGGCACAGGCATGTCATTCATAGAGTTGTGCAACTCATCAAAGCTTTTTTTGGCCGTCCGAGGGGATGGTGGAGTCAGGATATCACGAAATGACACAGTAAGCGGAATAGGAACACGCGTACCTGGTTTGACCGTTTCAGCACAAGGGTTGACTGCCGAGTCAACTCGTCCTTCACGGTGATTCGACTCGACCGAGTTGACTCGTGAGTCACCTACCGGAGCACCACCATGGACCGGCGACGGTGAGGGGAGTCCAGAACCGGGACCAATTCGTGCAGACTCGGGCATTGGAGGGTCCGATTTAACCAAAGTATGTGAAGAAGTTCGATTTTGCCCTAGAAATTGGGCGTTTCCGACCGGTGGCCGGAAACCAGAAATTGAAGATGGCAAAATGCGACCCATACCTGGACGATCAACCCCTAAAGAGGAATTGAAGAAAGAAGCCGGAATAGTGCCTGAAATCGGCGGTGAGAAAGACGGCAGTGAGGCGTCGAACGGCGTGTTCTTAGATCTGAAATTCACGGCTGATTTGAACTCCGATTGGAGTGATTCCTGAACCATTGGAATCGTCTGGACGAGAGGGTCACAGATCGGGGTCGGGATGGAACATTGGATGTCGGAGTTGGCCGGAATCGACGAAACAAGCGACGGCTGCGCAGTGAACAGTAACTGCGGAGCTTTGAACGGAGATGACGCCGGAACGGGGAAACTGGACGGTCGCGCAGGTGCCGGAAATGAAAGGGGAGGGTGAGGCGAAGAGAATGATGTATGGCCCGTACCAGGAGGAGCGACGGTTGCCGGCGCCGACGACGGGGAAGAAACCGCCGCGATTTTGACCGGAGAAATGAGTGGGTAATCGGACTCCATTTGAGCTGAAATTTGGTAGGGAGGGTCGTCGTGAGGTGGCGGTTCAGATGGGGTGGTTGGCCGGCCGGGATCCGGCGGCGGTGGCATGGCGGTGGGTAGGGCGTGAATAGTGACGGGTTTAGTGTGTGTTTTCTCACCTTTTACTGTGTGTTTTTTCAGAGAAAATTTTTCTGGGGGCAAATGGTCGGTTTGGTTTAGGGTTTAGGGTTTAGGGTTTAGGGTTTTTTTTTTTTTTTTTTTTTTTTTTTTTTTTTGGCTAAAAAGTTTATTTATTAACAAATAAAACCTAACGGAGGGGGACTAGACCAAGACCTCCGGAAAGGCTATACCACAATCATAACATAAAAACAGAAATAAAGACATACTACAACAGGGCAACCTGGAATAAAGCACAACAAAATACAAACAAACCAGCGAGTGCCCCGGAATACATCAGACAAATAGGACAAAATGGTGAGCAAGGAGAACTCTGCAGTGAACGCCCACCACATACCGCCAAAAATGCGGAAAACGAAATCAGCCTGGATCAAGAGGTCGCCCGTAGGGCAAACTCGCCTGAGCCGCCTTCTGCCTATAATAACGCCGCTGCTGAGATCGCGTACGGCCCGGAAGTGGTAGAGATAAACATCCTTCACTCACTGAACCCATCTCAAACTCTGGCGGAGCAGTAGAAACAGGAGTATCACCCACAGGATCCGGAACAGCAGGGGCAATCTCAACAACCGGAACAGTAACAACCACAGGTGCAGTAACAACTGCTCCAGGAGTAGATGCCACCTCAACCATATCCGTGGCCTGAGACGAGATAATCGGATCCAAATCATCGTGAGACAGACTACTCACCGCAGCATTCTGCTCTGCCGCAAGCTTACTAAGAAGGGACTTAAACCTCTGGGGACGGGGTTTAACGGTACCCGAAGTCTCACCAGGACCTGAAGCAGTGGGTAAATCTTGCAGTATCTCATAGTAATTCTTCGTCGAAATGGGCCGAGCCGGATCTTTCCTCACAACAGGTCGGCGTCGGGGACGCTTGGAAACATGTCCTATAAAATCAGTATCATCGGACTGTGGCGGATCAGACGCAACACCCTGAGGCTGCTCGGAAGGAGGCGGAAGCGGGGAATCCGATGCAACACCCTTACCATGAGGTCGGTTCCGGCGCGGGCGAAAAGACTTTCCATTACGAGAGCAAAAATCAAGTGAATGGCCCAACAACTGGCAATGAGAACAATAATGGGGAACTTGATCATAGACCACCTCCACAACCTGACTATGATCACCCCAACCCACCCAGATACGCTCCGGACGAGCCTGAAGAACATCAATCTCAACACAAACTCTAGCAAAAGATCCTCTAGTCCCATCAGCGGTAATCTCATCAATCTTAACTGGATTACCTAAAATCTTAGCAATAGGAAACAAGCTCTGTTTAGCATAAAGATGCAATGGCAAATCAATAAATCTGACCCAAACAGGAGCAATAGGAGAATCCGCCTCAAACTTGAATTCGGGAGTCCATTTCGAAAAACGAATCACTACAGACCGAATCGAAACAAGAGGCTGAGTCCAAAACCTCAAATAATCCTCCTCACAGGAAAGGGTGAGAACCATATACCCACGAGGAAGAAAACGAACAGTATGAGAACCCAACAAACCAAGACAAGAGAAAGCAGATAATATATCAGAATTGGGAGTCAAACCCCGGTTCCCAGTGATACGCCCTACCAGAGCAAACTTAAAAGAAGCAGAGAGGGACAAAATAACCTGATCCGGAAACAAAATTCCGGGAATCCCATCGCGAACAATCGGAGCGGGCACCTCATCCATCGATGCAGCAACATCAGCAAAACTCTGAGCCTGCGACGGTGGAGAGGAACGACGCAAAACATCCCTGAAAGACACCGCAGGAGGGACAGAGCGAGGAAAAACAACTGCCGGAGCAACGGGAATAGTAGAAGGCAATTGACTTGCTGCCGAGTCAACCCGCAAGGGTTGAATGGGTGACTCGACCGAGTCAACCCGGAACGGTACCACCGGAGGACCACCGTCGGCCGGCGATGATGGGAGGAGCTTAGAACCGGTGAGAGAAGTTGAAGAATCGGCCAAAACAGGAGATAATTTGACGGAAATCGAAGGGTGACTCGGCCGCAACTCGCCAAATTGGGCGTTTCCGACCGACGGCTGTGAACCTGCAATTGACGGTGGGGAAATATTACCCAAGACCGGACGAACACAACCTGAAGAGGAATTTCCCAAAGGAGCTAGGACGCCGGCGGAATTGACCGAAGAAGCAGGCGCGACGAGGGTTACAGGCGGTGCCGGACTAGATCTAAAATTCCCGGTGAATGTGAACGATGCGGGCAACGGGCCATGGACGAACTTATTCGTCTGAGGACGGGCATTCCAGATCGGGGCTTGGATCGGAGAAAGGACGCCGGAACTGACCGGAATCGAGCAAAACGCGGACGGCTCCTGCGTGAACAGTGCAGGCGGAACTTTCGTGGTGAAATCGGACGGGCAAATCAACTCTGAATGACTTGAAATTTTCACAGTAGCCTCGCCTTGACGAGACGAATCCAACGGTACCTCATTTGTAAAAAACGGAGTTGAAATCGCCGGAGATGAGATTTTGGCCGGAATTTGCAGATTTTCGGATGAGCTTTTGGTCGGGCAATCGGACTCCGTTTGCTTTGAAAGTTTGACAGCAGCATCGCCTCGTCGTGGCGGTTCAGATGGTCCGGTGAACCGGCCGGGAACCGGCTCCGGCATGTGAGGCGAAAATTTGGAGATTTTTTGGCTTTTTATTTCACTATTCACTTTGAGAGAAAATGTTTTGGGGGCGAATGGTTTAGGTTTGGTTTAGGGTTTGGGGTTTGGGGTTTGGGGTTTGGGTTTGGGGGTTTGGGTTTGGGGTTTGGGGTTTAGGGGTTTAGGGTTTCGGTTTGGGGTTTGGGGTTTAGGGGTTTCGGGGTTTAGGGGTTTAGGGTTTAGGGGTTTAGGGGTTTAGGGTTTAGGGTTTAGGGTTT
>NC_134551.1:19151412-19179368 GCF_025594145.1 Primulina tabacum | reverse complement strand
GCCTTTTCTGGCGAGGTCTTGGCCTAGTCCCCCTCCCATCAGGCTTTCTTTGTACTGCGCTTTTGTTGTTTATAAATAAAATTTTCTAAAAAAAAAAAAAAAAAAAAAAAAAAAAAAAAAAAAAAAAAAAAACCCTAAACCCTAAACCCTAAACCCCAACCCCCAAACCCCCAAACCCCCAACCCCCAACCCCCAAACCCCAAACCCGAAACCCGAAACCCGAAACCCGGAACCCGGAACCCGAAACCCCGAAACCGAACCCGAAACCCCAAACCCGAAACCCGAAACCCGAAACCCGAAACCCCAAACCCCTAACCCCAAACCCTAAACCCCAAACCCTAAACCCTAAACCCCATTTTGCCCCAAAATTTTTTCTCTCATTTGTGAATAGTGTCAAAAAAGGCCATTTTCGCCTTAAAAATCGCCCCCATGTCGGCGCCGGTTTCCGGCCGGCCACCGGTACGATCAGGTGCGCCTCGGCGAGACGAGGCTGCTGTCCGAATTTCAGGTCCAACGGAGGTCGTTTCGCCGGCCAAATCGACGGTCAAAGCTCCGGAAATTGCGCAGATTCCGTCGCCCGGAATCACACCTGTCTTCGATCATCGTCCGGCGACGATTGTTACACCATTCGAATCGTCTCCTCTAGTCGATCCTCTGGTCCAAAAAGCAGCCCAAACGGAGTTCATTTGCATCCCGAAATCGTCCGGCGATGTTCCGTCAGTACTGTTCACCGCGACGCCGAATGTTTCGGCTCCGATTACGGCCAGCTCCGGTCTTGGTTCTCCGATCAAGACCCCGATCCGGAATGCCCAGGACCAGGCGCTTCCATTGGTATCTTCAATTGCTTCGTCGGAGTCCGGTGGCGGCGGGAATTTCAGATCTACGAATTTCAGCCCCCAAGTTATATTTGCGTTGGCTTCAAAACTCAATTACTCCGGATCGGTTGCTGATTTTTGCAATTCCTCTCTACTACAAACTCATCTAGCCATGGGTAAGATTTCTATGCCTTCAATTTCGGAAAATTCATCGCCGGTCGGAAACGCCCAAAATCTTGTGTTTGGTTCGTCTCCGGCGAATGTTTCCGGTCAATTGCCTCCGTTTCAGCCCGGTTCTTCACCTTTGGTCACCGGTTCCGTGACCCCCTCGTCGTCGCCGGTGGTTGGTGGTGCTCCGGTGGTTGTCTCGCCGTCGCCGGTTTTTGCCGGTCAACCGATGGTCAACTCTTCGGTTTCTTTTGCAAATGCAATTCCGGCCTCTGTTTCCGCTTCCTCAGCAACTCCCTTGGCTTCTTTTAGGGATGTTACTGCTCCTTCTCCAGCCAGACAGAGTTTTGCCGGGTTTGGTGGTTTGGTGGGCGAGATTCCTGAACCGGACTTTGTTGATGGTATACCGGGTATTCTATTCCCGGATCAGGTTATTTTTTCTCTGTCAGTGCCTTTTAAATTTGCGTTGATTGGCCGTGTTACAGGGAACCGGGGTGTTACACCCAATAGTGATATCTTGGCTGCTTTTTCTCGTTTTGGCTTTTGGCCTCATTACATTGAAATTCTTCCCCGAGGATTTCTGGTTCTTATTTTCTCTAGCGAGGAAGATTATTTGAAGTTTCTGGCCTCAGGAATTAGTTTCTATTGGGTCAGTGTCGATACGCTTTTTCAAATGGACACCGGAGTTTAAATTTGAGGCTGAGTCTTCGATTGCTCCGGTTTGGGTTCGTATTCCTGATATACCGTTGCATTTATATGACAAGAAGTGTCTTTATCAGATTGGTAAGCTCTTAGGAAACCCTGTTATGGTGGATGAGATCACCGCTGATGGTTCTCGGGGATCTTTTGCCCGTATTTGTGTTGAGATTGATGTGTTGCTTCCTCGTCTGGATGAGATCTGGGTCGGGTGGGGCAGCCACCGGCAGACTTTGGGGGTGGTTTATGAAAAAGTCCCCTATTTTTGCACGGATTGTAAGATGCTAGGTCATTCAGTGCAGCGTTGTTCTCGTTCTGGTTATAAGGCTCTTGGTGGCCGTTCTTTTGCTCAGGGGCAGCGGTCTCCTTCTTCGGGTCAGCCTCAAGGTTTTCCGCCTGGCTCGGTTCCTTCTAGTGGTCCTGGTTCTGGGAGTACTGAGCCAGGATGGGTTCAGCCGAGACGTAGGCGCCGCCAGGTTTCTAGTCAGGTTACTCCACAGTCTCCTATTTCGAGTAATCAGTTTGCGGTTCTTCACTCCATTTCAGGAGATTCCTTTCCAGGTGGTAATTCTGGTGTTGGTTCATCTTCCTGCCCATCGTCTTCTTCTCATGTTTTAGAGGCTATTGTTGAGGATGTTCCATTGGTGCCTCAGGTTGTTGTGGCTCCGATGCAGTCTCCTCCTGCTATCCCTGTGGTTGTTACATCAGTTATTGTTGGTGATGCTCAGGGGTCTGGTTCTGGAGCGAGCTCTTCTCTGGTGGATGTTGTTCCAGTGGTAACAGACCCGATGATTGTTTCCACTGTTCCGGCACAGATGGTTGTTCCTACAGTTTCTGGTCCCATTACTTCGCTACACATCGACCTTGGGAATGGTTCTCGAGTGGCTGATTTGGATCTTCCTCCTACTACTTCCTGTCAGTCCTTGCCATTACCAGGTCGCACGCGCTCACAGCAGCGTCGGTTTTACAGATCTCAGAAGAGTCAGGCGGGGTTACCCTATGGGCGACCGCCTGATTCAGGTTGACATGTTTTTCTGATGGGCGTTCACTGCAGAGTTCTCCTTGCCCATCAGTATTATTAGTTTGTCTGATGTATTCCGGGGCGCCCGATGTTTTTATTTTCTGTGTTTTGCTTTATTATGGGCTGCCCTGTTGTAGTCTTTATTTATGTTTTTTATGTTATGATTGTGATATAGCCTTTCCGGAGGTCTTGGTCTAGTCCCCCTCCGTTAGGTTTTATTTGTTAATAAATAAATTTTTTATTTAAAAAAAAAAAAAAAAAAAAACCCTAAACCCTAGACCCTAGACCCTAGACCCTAAACCCTAAACCCTAAACCACGACCTTACTTGAACAGGATCTGTTCTATAGGCTCGTACCTCTGTGTCCTTGAGTTCTAAGGAGGCAGGAAACCAAGTCTGGTGGATGAGTAATAACTGCAGGATCAGAGCGTGATTAACATATGTCCATGGTTCTAAGCCAGCGGATCCGTAGAGGATCGCTCTTGACCCCACTTTGGGTTGAGATGGTCCTGCAGTTGTCTGACAGACTATACCAAATCTTTTTAAAAAAGAAAAAAAAAAAAAAAAAAAACCCTAAACCCTAAACCCTAAACCCTAAACCCTAAACCTTCTTCAGGCTCGTCCGGAGCGTATCTGGGTGGGTTGGGGTGATCATAGTCAGGTTGTGGAGGTGGTCTATGAGCAAGTTCCCCATTATTGTTCTCATTGCCAGTTGTTGGGCCATTCACTTGATTTTTGCTCTCGTAATGGAAAGTCTTCTCGCCCGCGCCGGACCCGACCTCATGGTAAGGGTGTTGCATCGGATTCCCCGCTTCCGCCTCCTTCCGAGCAGCCTCAGGGTGTTGCGTCTGATCCGCCACAGTCCGATGATACTGATTTTATAGGACATGTTTCCAAGCGTCCCCGACGCCGACCTGTTGTGAGGAAAGATCCGGCTCGGCCCATTTCGACGAAGAATTACTATGAGATACTGCAAGATTTACCCACTGCTTCAGGTCCTGGTGAGACTTCGGGTACCGTTAAACCCCGTCCCCAAAGGTTTAAGTCCCTTCTTAGTAAGCTTGCGGCAGAGCAGAATGCTGCGGTGAGTAGTCTGTCTCACGATGATTTGGATCCGATTATCTCGTCTCAGGCCACGGATATGGTTGAGGTGGCATCTACTTCTGGAGCAGTTGTTACTGTACCTTTGGTTGTTACTGTTCCGGTTGTTGAGATTGCCCCTGCTGTTCCGGATCCTGTGGGTGATACTCCTGTTTCTACTGCTCTGCCAGAGTTTGAGATGGGTTCAGTGAGTGAAGGATGTTTATCTCTACCACTTCCGGGCCGTACGCGGTCTCAGCAGCGGCGTTATTATAGGCAGAAGGCGGCTCAGGCGAGTTTGCCCTATGGGCGACCTCTTGATCCAGGCTGATTTCGTTTTCCGCATTTTTGGCGGTATGTGGTGGGCGTTCACTGCAGAGTTCTCCTTGCTCACCATTTTGTTCTATTTGTCTGATGTATTCCGGGGCACTCGCTGGTTTGTTTGTTTTTTGTTGTGCTTTATTTCAGGTTGCCCTGTTGTAGTATGTCTTTATTTCTGTTTTTATGTTATGATTGTGATATAGCCTTTCCGGAGGTCTTGGTCTAGTCCCCCTCCGTTAGGTTTTATTTGTTTATAAATAAACTTTTTAGCTAAAAAAAAAATTAATAAAAAAAAAAAAAAAAACCCTAAACCCTAAACCCTAAACCCTAAACCCTAATCCCTAAACCCTAAACCCTAAACCCTAAACCCGAAACCAAACCCTAAACCCTAAACCTAACCGAAAAAACGCTCTCAAGAAAAAAAAAATTCCAAAATTACCCCTATTTGGCACTATTCACGTCATTACCGCCGCCATGTCACCGCCGCCGGATCCCGGCCGGCGACCACCCTCATTAGAACCGCCTCCCCTCGCCGATCAACATACCAAAATCTCAGACCGATTGGATTCCGGCAACGTCCCCGATTTTCAGTTCGAAATTTCGCCTGTTTTTACTTCTTCTTCGTCGCCGGCGGCCGCTGCTCTTCCCGGCACCGGAGGTACTTCTCCTGTATCGGTTTTTAGTCAGCTTTCCAGTGATACCCATGCGCGACCGGATTATTCACCTCAGCCGCCGTGTTCTTCGTTTTTGTCCTCGGCGCCACTGTTCACGTCTGCGCCGTCTGGTTTTCTCCAAATTCCGGCCATCCCCGGCAACCTCGTTGCTAATGGAACCCCGATCTTGAATCCCCTCACCCAGACGATCAGTTTGCCTCTGGTATCAGCCCCAACGCCGTTCGTATGCGACGGCAATTTCAGATCTACGATTTTCAGTCACTGTTCACCGATCGCGACGGCTTCCTTGCTCAATTCCTCCGGCGTCGCACCTCCATTTCTCAATTCCTCCATGGCGTTTACTCCCCCTGTCATGGGCAATATCCCGGTATCTTCAATTTCTGGTTTCAGTCCGGCAATCGGAAACGCCCAATTTCCGATTTCTTCACCGTTTCCGACTACTGTGTTTACCGAGTTCACCCCTCCGCCGCCCGGTTCTGCTGGTTCCGACACCGGTTTCATGTTCGCTGCTACGTCGCCGGTCCTCGGTGGTGGTCCGGTGGGTCAGGGCCGAGTCAACTCGGTTGAGTCTCTTAGTCAAGTGTCGTGGGTCAACTCGGCAGTCACATCTGGTGCTTCTGCGGTCAATGTAAGTTCGAAAGTTGTTTCTCCTCATGTGTCTTTTAAGGACGTTTTGGCTCCCCCGTCTCCTCGTACGGTGAAGAATAGCTTTGATGATGTTCTCAACTCGATGGAGGAGATTCTCGAGCCTTCTTTTTTGGATGGGAAACCGGGTATTTTATTCCCGGATAAGGTAATTTCATCCCTTATTGAGCCATTTAAATTTGCTTTGGTGGGTAAAATTTCTGGGAATCGGTCTGTGGTGCCCAATTCGATGATTTCTGTTGCCTTTGGCAAAGTGGGTTTGGTCAGACCGTTCAATTTGAAATTTTTACCCCGGGGTTTCATGGTCATTACTCTTTCTTGTGAAGAGGATTACGCACGGCTTTGGGCGCGTGGTAATATGATGGTTGGCTCACTTGGTATCCGTTTTTCTAAATGGACACCAGAATTCAAGTTTCAGGCGGAGTCGCCAGTTGCGCCAGTTTGGGCTCGACTTCCGGAATTACCTTTGCATTTATATGAGAAAAAAAGCCTTTGTGCTATTGCCAAGCTCTTGGGAAAGCCTATCAAAGTTGATGACCACACTGCTGAGGTGTCTCGTGGGGCCTATGCTCGCGTGTGTGTGGAAATTAATGTGTTGGAGCCTCCCGTAAAGCACATTTGGGTGGGCTGGGGTGATCACACTCAAGAGATTGAGGTTGTGTATGAGAGGATCCCGGCTTATTGCACTGATTGCAAAATGCTGGGACATGCGACGAGTGTTTGTTACTCTCATGGCAAGAATCCCCGGCCGATCCGGGCTAAGTCATTTGGTCCAGTCCCTCCATCTCAGACTGCTGCTTCGGGTCCGTCATCCCAGGAGGGTGTCATTTCTGATGAGGTCCAGGGTCATCAGGACCCTAATGCTGAGACTTTTGTTGGCCCTAAGCGTCGTAGAAGGAGACGGCCTGCGCGTCGAGTTCCACCTGCTGCTGTTCCTCCTTCAGGGCAGGCTCCTTCACAGTCGAAGAGTACTTCGAATGCTTTTGATGTCCTTTCTCCTTTGCAGAAGGAGGCGCAGCTCTTTGATTCTAGTGCGTTAGTTGGTTCCACTTCTGAGTCTGGGCCCCGCTTTGGGGATGTGGGTGTTGATTTCACCGGGGGTCCTCCTTTGGAGCATGCTCCATCCGAGGGTATGGATACTGTTGGTTTGAGTTCACCCACCGTTGTTGTTTCCCCGTTGGCATTAGGTGGTGTGTCAGCCCAGTCTGGGGCTAAAGATTTGGAGGAGGAGGATGTTATTCCTTTTGTTGATTGTGTGGAAGTTTTGGGGTCTCCGCATGCTGGTATTGACACGGTGTTTTCTGAACCCGTGATTTGTTTGGAGAATCATAGTTGTCACTCGATCCCTTCTGGCCCTTCGTCCCCTGCTGATGCGTCTTCTTTGTTTACTCAGCTGGTTGATAGACAGGGTTCTCCTATTTCTGAGAGGGTTGTCCGTGAGAGGTTTGTTGAGGATCTTGACCAGGTTTTTGATAGACTTTCTGAACCGGGTGATGGCCGTGCGTCTGAGGACGGCGTCCTGGACTCAGATATGCCAGATGTTAAGAAAAAGAGGGGGAGGGATGATCCCCCTGGGTCGCTCAGGAAGCGATCGGGCATTTCTGCTGCCCGTTCATCATGAATTTCCTAATCTGGAATATCCGGGGACTCCGGGGTTCGG
Source organism: Primulina tabacum (assembly GCF_025594145.1). NCBI lineage: Eukaryota > Viridiplantae > Streptophyta > Magnoliopsida > Lamiales > Gesneriaceae > Primulina > Primulina tabacum. The sequence continues at coordinate 19,172,289 of NC_134551.1, read as the reverse complement.
AGTCCCAACAGAGGCTTCATGCTTTTGTTAAGGAGAAACAGATTAAGATTTTGACTGTTTTGGAGCCGATGATTGATTTAGATCAGAGATTCATGACTCGTCGTCTTGGTTTTTCTCGAGTCATTTCGAATCTCTCTGGTCACATTTGGGTGTTTTTTGCTGCTGATGTGCAGGCTGAGTGTGTCCTTGATCATGCTCAGTTCCTTCACATTAAGGTTTCTGCCCCTTTTTTACCCACATCTGTTTTTTGTTCTTTTGTTTATGCCAGATGTGATTATATTGAGCGTCGGGACCTCTGGTCTTCCCTGCTTCACGTCAAGCCTGTTCTGGGTCCTTGGCTGGTTGGTGGGGATTTCAATGTTGTTCGTGATGCGTCTGAGTGTTTGGGCACCCGTGGTGGTAGGTTGCTACCCATGGAGGAGTTCAACACTTTCATTATGGATTCTGGTTTGATTGATGCTGGTTTTGAGGGGTCTTCGTTCACTTGGACGAATAAGACCGTTTGGAAGCGGTTGGACAGGGTTATGGTTTCTGTTGATTGGGGTGATCATTTCAGCTCCATTCGAGTTGAACATCTCCCCCGTACTGTTTCTGACCACTGTCCGCTTTTGGTTACCGCTCCGGTTTTTGCCCGTGGGCCGAGCTCGTTTCGCTTCCAGCGTATGTGGCTTCGGCATCATGGTTTTTTGCAGACTGTCAGGCTCAATTGGAATTTGCCTTGCAGTCTAATTGGTATGTCGCGTCTTTTTGTCAAGTTGAAGCGTCTTAAGAATCACCTCAAGTGGTGGAATCGGGATGTTTTTGGTAACATCTTTGATAAAATCACCGAGGCTGAGAGCGCAGTTCGTTCCGCTGAGCTTGCTTGTGAGGCCGATCCTTCTGATTCGAATTGGACTGCCCTGTCCGATCGTAATGCGGATCTGGCCCGTGTCACCGCCATGGAGGCGGATTTTTGGAAACAAAAAGCTGCATGCAACTGGCTAGAGGATGGTGAGCGGAACACCAAACTCTTTCATAACATGGTTAAGAAGAAGCGTGTGGCTAATAAGATTTTCCGCATATGGGATGATGGGGTTTGCCTGACGTCTCCTGAGATGATTCAGCAGTCGGGTGCCTCATTTTTTCAGAACTTACTCACTGGGGATCCCTTTGTGCTTGATTGTCCTGATTTTTCGGGGTTTCCTTCGGTGATTTCTGATGAGGAGAATTATGGGATTACTGCTACCCCCTCCCTTGAGGAGGTGCGTGCGACTGTTTTCTCCATTTCTCCTGACAGTGTGGCAGGCCCTGATGGCTTCTCTTCGGCGTTTTTCCAGCATTGCTGGGAGATCGTTCATCAGGATGTGTGGGATGCGGTTTTGGATTTTTTCCGAGGCTCTCCCCTGCCCCAGAGCTTTACTGCCACCACGATTACTTTGATCCCAAAAGTCGAGGGTGCTCGGGCTTGGTCGGATTTCCGTCCGATCAGCCTGTGTAATGTCACGAACAAAATCATTTCTAAGTTGTTGTACTCTCGTTTGCGGGCTGTGGCGGAGAGACTCATTTCTTTGAATCAGAGTGGTTTTGTTCCGGGACGGATGATTTCTGATAACATCATCCTTGCTCAGGAGCTCACTCATAGTCTCACTCTTCCCACTCGTGGTGGTAATGTTATTTTGAAGTTGGATATGGCTAAGGCCTATGATCGGGTCCAATGGCCTTTCCTTTTTGCTGTTTTGCGCCATTTTGGTTTCTCTGAGCAGGTTGTGGCGTTGGTCTCGGCCTGTATTTCTCATTGTCATTTCTCCGTTAATATCAATGGTTCTCTTTCGGGGTTCTTCGGTTCTACCAGGGGCCTCAGGCAGGGAGACCCATTGTCCCCCCTTCTCTTCATCTTAGGGGCGGAGTATCTTTCGCGTGGCCTTGACAGACTCTACTTGCGTCATCCTGCTTTCAGGTACCGTTCTAGTTGTGATCTTTTGATTTCCCATCTGGCCTATGCTGATGATATCATTATTTTTGCCAATGGTGGGTCTCGTGGGATGCAGCGTCTTTTAGATTTTCTGCATCACTATGAGAACTGTTCGGGACAGCTGGTGAATGCTGTCAAGAGTTCCCTGATTCTTCCTCCGCGATGCTCTGAGCGCCTTCGCTCTAGACTTTTGCGTATCACTGGCTTTGCGGAGGGGCATCTGCCGATCAAGTACCTAGGAGTTCCCTTATTTCGAGGAAATAGGACGTGTTCTCATTTTGAGCCCCTCTTACAGTCTGTTAGGAGGCGGCTGGAGGGTTGGGAGATTCGTACTCTTTCTCCGGGGAGCCGCATGACCCTCATTCGTAGCGTGCTCCTCTCGATGCCCATATATTTGTTTCAGGTTGTTCAGCCTCCGTTGGCTGTCATGGAGAAACTTGAGAGAGCCTTTAATGCCTTTCTTTGGGGGTCTAGGCCCTTGGAGAAGAAATGGCATTGGGCTCGTTGGTCTCGGGCTTGCCTCCCCGTGGAAGAGGGGGGTCTTGGCTTCCGCAGATTGAAAGATCTCGTGGATAGCTTCTCCATAAAACTGTGGTTTCGGTTCAGGCAGGGATCTTCCCTCTGGGCCAAATTTTTGATGAGGAAATATTGCCTCTTGGCGCACCCAGCTTGTGTCTCTTCTCGTGGTTTTATCTCTCCCACTTGGCGGCGTTTGCTCCAGATCAGGCCTCGTGCGGAGAGTGGTATTCGCTGGCGTGTCGGCCATGGAGATCTTTCATTTTGGGATGATTGTTGGTTCAGGGATGTTCCCCTGTCCAGTCAGACTGAGGTCTGTGGAGATCGTGGTGCCCGGGTTTCCCATTTTCTTTCGGAGGGAACCTGGGATTTTGACCTCCTTTGTTCAGTAGTTGCTCCTTCTTTTGCGGAGCAGATTGTGTTGGTCCCGATTCTCTTGGGAGAGTTGGATTCGGCTCGTTGGATTCATAGCTCCGATGGTGCTTTTTCTGTGAAGTCCGCTTGGGAGTTGATCCGTTTGCGCGCCCCGATCTCTGGCATTAATCGCCCCTGTTGGGGTAGCTGGTTGAGGCCTACGATGTCATTCTTTCTTTGGAGATTTTGGCATCAGTGGCTCCCAGTTGATGAGGTGCTTCAGCGCCGTGGCTTTGCGTTAGCGTCTCGTTGTCAGTGTTGTGATATGTCTGAGACATTCACGCATGTGTTTATTCGCAGCCCGGTGGCTCGCCCTGTTTGGCATTTTTTTGGTGCTGTCTTTGGGGTTCGTATCCCTGACACTGAGGATTTCAGGTTATTCCTTAGTGCGTGGAAGAGGGATCTGGTCTGGGCTCCAGGGGGCCATGTGAGGGAGTTTCTCCCTTTCATTATTTTGTGGTTTCTCTGGACGGCTCGGAATGATGCGAAGCACCGCTTGCTCTCCATTTCTGGAGAGACGGTGAAGTTCCAGATCTTGTCTTACCTGCGCCTCGCCCATTCTGCGCGTACTGTCAAACCCAAGCATTGGGTGGGTTATTTCCAGGTGGCGCGTTCGCTAGGGATTTCGGTTTGCTTTCACAGATATCATCGGACGGCGATTGTTCGTTGGCTTCGGCCGCCGTTCGGTTGTTTTAAGCTTAATGTGGATGGGAGTTCGAGAGGGAATCCTGGGGATTCTTCGGTTGGTGGCGTCGTTCGTGATCATTCTGGGCGGGTCTTGCTTTCGTTCAGTGAGTTCATTGGAGCTGGGTCTACTATCCGGGCGGAACTCTGGGCGGTCTGGAGGGGTCTTATCCTTTGTTCTGATCTTTCTCTTTTCCCTCTTTGGATTGAGGTTGATTCCCAGATTTCTATTCAGATCCTCCGATCTCGTCAGTGTTGTTGGGGGTTGGATCACATTATGTCTAGGATTTTGGTTCTCTTGAGGGGGCGTATGGTTCATATCTCGCACATATACAGGGAGGGTAATTCGGTGGCGGATGCTTTGGCGGCTAGGGCTCATGACCTTAGGCAGTTTACCTTAGAGTTAGGTCCTTCCTTACCCAGACACATCTCCATCCTTGCCCGTTCTGATCATTCAGGGCTTCCATACCTCAGATCCAGATATTCTTAGCCATTTGTAGCCCCTTCTTCCTTTTGGCTCTCTTTCTTTATCTATATATATGTATATTTTTTTCTTGCAGGTCTTTTGTGCTTGGAGGTTGTTTTTTATATCACATTTGAGCGGTGCAAGTTGGCCCAGACACTTGCACTCTTCATATTTTGTTCCTTTGGATTTGGGTGGGTCCCAGCACTTTCTCCGTCGGTGCTTTTCTTTGGACCATTCCTGTTATTCGGCTGGCGCTCACTGCAGACTTCTACTTGACCGCCGCTTTCTTACTTTTATGCTCTCTTGTCGATTGTTATGGTGGCTCTGGATGATATATTTCGGTGGTCTCTTTAGCCCGGAGCCTCATTCATCTCGGGAGTTATATGGTTTCTACTTCTGCTCCGTGCATTGGTGGCTCTGGACGTTCACTATTGGTTGCCTCTTATTTCAGAGTTACAGTCATGCTTGGATTTCTGATTTTATGAGCTCCGTCAGTTGTCCCCCTCTCCTTGGGTCTTTGAGATTTTCTGACTTGAGCTGGATTACGGTCCTCCTTTTGTGTTTCGACCATTTTTGCACAGTATCTTTCCAGCTGCATATTATTTTGACGGCCAGATCGTGTATAGCTGCCCGTTCTTGGATTAGGATGTACTTTTCAGATTGGCATTACATCGACAGACGGCTCAGAGATGGGTATCATCGATGGTCTTTTGCACCTACTTCTGAGCTGGATCACTACTGTTTAGATATGTTTCGCTTTGTTTTCATATATTTAGCGCTGATCATTTGTGTTTATTTGTATTATGCATTTTACTTAGGGATTAGTTTTTGGCTTGTGTATTTGCCACCCTAGGTTTCTGTTTTTCTATTTGTATGACTAGCCTTTTGAGAGGTGTTGATTTTATCCTCCTCTCTTTGGGTTTTATCTTGTATTTTGTGTTTGATGATATATACAGGTAGGGGTCTGCCTAACCCCCCGCTTCCGGCGGTGTTTATTAAAAAAAAAAAAAAAAAAAAAAAAAAAAAAAAAAAAAAACCCTAAACCCGAAACCCGAAACCCTAAACCCGAAACCCGAAACCCCAAACCCCAAACCCCAAACCCGAAACCCCAAACCCCAAACCCCCAACCCTAGAACCCTAGAACCCTAGAACCCTCGAACCCTGGAACCCTGGAACCCTGAACCCTGAACCCTGATGATCACACAGCAGATGGCACTCGGGGGTCCTTTGCCCGCATTTCTGTTGAGATCAATGTCTTGGAGCCCCCTGTCCAGTCCATCTGGGTGTCATGGGGGGCTCACCTACAGGAGATTGAGGTAGTTTATGAGAAGATTCCAGCATATTGTACTGATTGCAAGATGCTGGGACATGCTACCAGTGTGTGTTATTCGCATGGGAAGAATCCCCGCCCAGTCCGGACTAGACCTGCTGGTCCTGTTCCCCCGCTTCAGGTAGATACTGTGGGCATGACACACCAGGAGGGTGTGGCACCTAATGTTGCTCAGGGTCCTCAGGACCAGAATCCTGATCAGTTCGTTGGCCCTAAGCGCAGGAGACGGAGCCGGGCTGCGCCTCGTGTTCCTCATGTGAGGGCACCTCCTGCTGCGCATGTTGTCCCGGTGGGTACCTCGAACGCTTTTGATGTCTTGTCGCCTTGGCAGGCGGAGGCGGAGCGAGGTAGTGATTCCAAGGTAGTTGGTGACAGTCCTGATGATGTTCTTCCTTTTGGGGATGAGGGTGTTGGTTGTCATGGAGAGGCGCCCTTGGCGCCGAGTTCTCCTGTGGGTGTTGGTTTTGATCATTCGGGTACTTCCATTGTTGAGGTGCTCCCTTCGAGATCAGTTGGTGTGCCTGCTCAGTCTTATGGTCAGGTTCTGGAGGAGGATGAGTCTATCCCTTTTGAGGATTGTATGGATGAGTTGGGATCTTCAAAAGATGGGGTGGCTGTGTTGTTTGGTGATTCCGTTCTGTGCTTGGAAAATCACAGTAGCCATTCTATTCCTTCCCTCCCTGGTTCTCCGGAGGTTTCTTCCATGGTGGAGGAATTGTTTGTTAGACAGGGGCCCCCTGTTTGTGAGTTGGTTGCCAGACAGGTGTCTGAGGAGGATCCTGATTCGGGGTTCGATAGACACTCTGCGTCTGCTGTTCCGGACATTGGTATGTCTGATGTGAAGAAGAGGAAGCAGGACGATCTTGAGGATTCGTCCAAGAGGCGGCAGGGTGATCCTGATGCCCACCCTTTATGAATTGCATGATCTGGAATATCCGGGGACTTCGGGGTTCGGAGTCCCAGCAGAGGCTGCATGCCTTTGTGAAGGAGAAACAGGTTAAGGTTTTGGCTGTTTTGGAGCCGATGATCGATTTAGATCAGAGATTCATGACTCGTCGTCTTGGTTTTTCTCGAGTCATTTCGAATCTTTCTGGTCACATTTGGGTGTTTTTTGCTGCTGATGTGCAGGCTGAGTGTGTCCTTGATCATGCTCAGTTCCTTCACATTAAGGTTTCTGCCCCTTTTTTACCCACATCTGTTTTTTGTTCTTTTGTTTATGCCAGATGTGATTATATTGAGCGTCGGGACCTCTGGTCTTCCCTGCTTCACGTCAAGCCTGTTCTGGGTCCTTGGCTGGTTGGTGGGGATTTCAATGTTGTTCGTGATGCGTCTGAGTGTTTGGGCACCCGTGGTGGTAGGTTGCTACCCATGGAGGAGTTCAACACTTTCATTATGGATTCTGGTTTGATTGATGCTGGTTTTGAGGGGTCTTCGTTCACTTGGACGAATAAGACCGTTTGGAAGCGGTTGGACAGGGTTATGGTTTCTGTTGATTGGGGTGATCATTTCAGCTCCATTCGAGTTGAACATCTCCCCCGTACTGTTTCTGACCACTGTCCGCTTTTGGTTACCGCTCCGGTTTTTGCCCGTGGGCCGAGCTCGTTTCGCTTCCAGCGTATGTGGCTTCGGCATCATGGTTTTTTGCAGACTGTCAGGCTTAATTGGAATTTGCCTTGCAGTCTGATTGGTATGTCGCGTCTTTTTGTTAAGTTGAAGCGTCTTAAGAATCACCTCAAGTGGTGGAATCGAGATGTTTTTGGTAGCATCTTTGATAAAATCACCGAGGCTGAGAGTGCAGTTCGTTCCGCTGAGCTTGCCTGTGAGGCTGATCCTTCTGATTCGAATTGGACTGCCCTGTCCGATCGTAATGCGGATCTGGCCCGTGTCACCGCCATGGAGGCGGATTTTTGGAAACAAAAAGCTGCATGCAACTGGCTAGAGGATGGTGAGCGGAACACCAAACTCTTTCATAACATGGTTAAGAAGAAGCGTGTGGCTAATAAGATTTTCCACATATGGGATGATGGGGTTTGCCTGACGTCTCCTGAGATGATTCAGCAGTCGGGTGCTTCATTTTTTCAGCACTTACTCACTGGGGATCCCTTTGTGCTTGATTGTCCTGATTTTTCGGGGTTTCCTTCGGTGATTTCTGATGAGGAGAATTATGGGATTACTGTTACCCCCTCCCTTGAGGAGGTGCGTGCGACTGTTTTCTCCATTTCTCCTGACAGTGTGGCAGGCCCTGATGGCTTCTCTTCGGCGTTTTTCCAGCATTGCTGGGAGATCGTTCATCAGGATGTGTTGGATGCGGTTTTGGATTTTTTCCGAGGCTCTCCCCTGCCCCAGAGCTTTACTGCCACCACGATTACTTTGATCCCAAAAGTCGAGGGTGCTCGGGCTTGGTCGGATTTCCGTCCGATCAGCCTGTGTAATGTCACGAACAAAATCATTTCTAAGTTGTTGTACTCTCGTTTGCGGGCTGTGGCGGAGAGACTCATTTCTTTGAATCAGAGTGGTTTTGTTCCGGGACGGATGATTTCTGATAACATCCTCCTTGCTCAGGAGCTCACTCATAGTCTCACTCTTCCCACTCGTGGTGGTAATGTTATTTTGAAGTTGGATATGGCTAAGGCCTATGATCGGGTCCAATGGCCTTTCCTTTTTGCTGTTTTGCGCCATTTTGGTTTCTCTGAGCAGGTTGTGGCGTTGGTCTCGGCCTGTATTTCTCATTGTCATTTCTCCGTTAATATCAATGGTTCTCTTTCGGGGTTCTTCGGTTCTACCAGGGGCCTCAGGCAGGGAGACCCATTGTCCCCCCTTCTCTTCATCTTAGGGGCGGAGTATCTTTCGCGTGGCCTTGACAGACTCTACTTGCGTCATCCTTCTTTCAGGTACCGTTCTAGTTGTGATCTTTTGATTTCCCATCTGGCCTATGCTGATGATATCATTATTTTTGCCAATGGTGGGTCTCGTGGGATGCAGCGTCTTTTAGATTTTCTGCATCACTATGAGAACTGTTCGGGACAGCTGGTGAATGCTGTCAAGAGTTCCCTGATTCTTCCTCCGCGATGCTCTGAGCGCCTTCGCTCTAGACTTTTGCGTATCACTGGCTTTGCGGAGGGGCATCTGCCGATCAAGTACCTAGGAGTTCCCTTATTTCGAGGAAATAGGACGTGTTCTCATTTTGAGCCCCTCTTACAGTCTGTTAGGAGGCGGCTGGAGGGTTGGGAGATTCGTACTCTTTCTCCGGGGAGCCGCATGACCCTCATTCGTAGCGTGCTCCTCTCGATGCCCATATATTTGTTTCAGGTTGTTCAGCCTCCGTTGGCTGTCATGGAGAAACTTGAGAGAGCCTTTAATGCCTTTCTTTGGGGGTCTAGGCCCTTGGAGAAGAAATGGCATTGGGCTCGTTGGTCTCGGGCTTGCCTCCCCGTGGAAGAGGGGGGTCTTGGCTTCCGCAGATTGAAAGATCTCGTGGATAGCTTCTCCATAAAACTGTGGTTTCGGTTCAGGCAGGGATCTTCCCTCTGGGCCAAATTTTTGATGAGGAAATATTGCCTCTTGGCGCACCCAGCTTGTGTCTCTTCTCGTGGTTTTATCTCTCCCACTTGGCGACGTTTGCTCCAGATCAGGCCTCGTGCGGAGAGTGGTATTCGCTGGCGTGTCGGCCATGGAGATGTTTCATTTTGGGATGATTGTTGGTTCAGGGATGTTCCCCTGTCCAGTCAGACTGAGGTCTGTGGAGATCGTGGTGCCCGGGTTTCCCATTTTCTTTCGGAGGGTACCTGGGATTTTGACCTCCTTTGTTCAGTAGTTGCTCCTTCTTTTGCGGAGCAGATTGTGTTGGTCCCGATTCTCTTGGGAGAGTTGGATTCGGCTCGTTGGATTCATAGCTCCGATGGTGATTTTTCTGTAAAGTCCGCTTGGGAGTTGATCCGTTTGCGCGCCCCGATCTCTGGCATTAATCGCCCCTGTTGGGGTAGCTGGTTGAGGCCTACGATGTCATTCTTTCTTTGGAGATTTTGGCATCAGTGGCTCCCAGTTGATGAGGTGCTTCAGCGCCGTGGCTTTGCGTTAGCGTCTCGTTGTCAGTGTTGTGATATGTCTGAGACATTCACGCATGTGTTTATTCGCAGCCCGGTGGCTCGCCCTGTTTGGCATTTTTTTGGTGCTGTCTTTGGGGTTCGTATCCCTGACACTGAGGATTTCAGGTTATTCCTTAGTGCGTGGAAGAGGGATCTGGTCTGGGCTCCAGGGGGCCATGTGAGGGAGTTTCTCCCTTTCATTATTTTGTGGTTTCTCTGGACGGCTCGGAATGATGCGAAGCACCGCTTGCTCTCCATTTCTGGAGAGACGGTGAAGTTCCAGATCTTGTCTTACCTGCGCCTCGCCCATTCTGCGCGTACTGTCAAACCCAAGCATTGGGTGGGTTATTTCCAGGTGGCGCGTTCGCTAGGGATTTCGGTTTGCTTTTACAGATATCATCGGACGGCGATTGTTCGTTGGCTTCGGCCGCCGTTCGGTTGTTTTAAGCTTAATGTGGATGGGAGTTCGAGAGGGAATCCTGGGGATTCTTCGGTTGGTGGCGTCGTTCGTGATCATTCTGGGCGGGTCTTGCTTTCGTTCAGTGAGTTCATTGGAGCTGGGTCTACTATCCGGGCGGAACTCTGGGCGGTCTGGAGGGGTCTTATCCTTTGTTCTGATCTTTCTCTTTTCCCTCTTTGGATTGAGGTTGATTCCCAGATTTCTATTCAGATCCTCCGATCTCGTCAGTGTTGTTGGGGGTTGGATCACATTATGTCTAGGATTTTGGTTCTCTTGAGGGGGCGTATGGTTCATATCTCGCACATATACAGGGAGGGTAATTCGGTGGCGGATGCTTTGGCGGCTAGGGCTCATGACCTTAGGCAGTTTACCTTAGAGTTAGGTCCTTCCTTACCCAGACACATCTCCATCCTTGCCCGTTCTGACCATTCAGGGCTTCCATACCTCAGATCCAGATATTCTTAGCCATTTGTAGCCCCTTCTTCCTTTTGGCTCTCTTTCTTTATCTATATATATGTATATTTTTTCTTGCAGGTCTTTTGTGCTTGGAGGTTGTTTTTTATATCACATTTGAGCGGTGCAAGTTGGCCCAGACACTTGCACTCTTCATATTTTGTTCCTTTGGATTTGGGTGGGTCCCAGCACTTTCTCCGTCGGTGCTTTTCTTTGGACCATTCCTGTTATCCGGCTGGCGCTCACTGCAGACTTCTACTTGACCGCCGCTTTCTTACTTTTATGCTCTCTTGTCGATTGTTATGGTGGCTCTGGATGATATATTTCGGTGGTCTCTTTAGCCCGGAGCCTCATTCATCTCGGGAGTTATATGGTTTCTACTTCTGCTCCGTGCATTGGTGGCTCTGGACGTTCACTATTGGTTGCCTCTTCTTTCAGAGCTACAGTCATGCTTGGATTTCTGATTTTAAGAGCTCCGTCAGTTGTCCCCCTCTCCTTGGGTCTTTGAGATTTTCTGACTTGAGCTGGATTACGGTCCTCCTTTTGTGTTTCGACCATTTTTGCACAGTATCTTTCCAGCTGCATATTATTTTGACGGCCAGATCGTGTATAGCTGCCCGTTCTTGGATTAGGATGTACTTTTCAGATTGGCATTACATCGACAGACGGCTCAGAGATGGGTACCATCGATGGTCTTTTGCAACTACTTCTGAGCTGGATCACTACTGTTTAGATATGTTTCGCTTTGTTTTCATATATTTAGCGCTGATCATTTGTGTTTATTTGTATTATGCATTTTACTTAGGGATTAGTTTTTGGCTTGTGTATTTGCCACCCTAGGTTTCTGTTTTTCTATTTGTATGACTAGCCTTTTGAGAGGTGTTGATTTTATCCTCCTCTCTTTAGGTTTTATCTTGTATTTTGTGTTTGATGATATATACAGGTAGGGGTCTGCCTAACCCCCCCGCTTCCGGCGGTGTTTTCCGGGGAAAAAAAAAAAAAAAAAAAAAAAAAAAAAAAAAAAAAAACCCTAAACCCTAAACCCAAAACCCAAAACCCAAACCCCAAAACCCAAACCCCAAACCCCCAACCCCCAACCCCGAACCCCCAAACCCCGAACCCCGAACCCCGGAACCCCGGACCCTAGACCCTAGACCCTACACCCTACACCCCCTACACCCCCTAGACCCGCTAGACCCGCTAGACCCGCTAGACCCCCTAGACCCTAGACCCTAGACCCTCTAGACCCTCTAGACCCTAGACCCTCTAGACCCTCTAGACCCTAGACCCTAGACCCTAGACCCTAAACCCTAAATAATAATTTCCGAAAAAAAAAAAAAAAAAACCCTAAACCCTAAACCCCAAACCCCAAACCCTTAAAAAAAAAAAAAAAAAAAAAAAAACCCTAAACCCTAAACCCTAAACCCGAAACCCCAACCCCCAAACCCCCAAACCCTAAACCCTAAACCAAAAAAATTTTCTCTGAAAAAACACACAGTAAAAGGTGAGAAAACACACACTAAACCCGTCACTATTCACGCCCTACCCACCGCCATGCCACCGCCGCCGGATCCCGGCCGGCCAACCACCCCATCTGAACCGCCACCTCACGACGACCCTCCCTACCAAATTTCAGCTCAAATGGAGTCCGATTACCCACTCATTTCTCCGGTCAAAATCGCGGCTGTTTCTTCCCCGTCGTCGGCGCCGGCAACCGTCGCTCCTCCTGGTACGGGCCATACATCATTCTCTTCGCCTCACCCTCCCCTTTCATTTCCGGCACCTGCGCGACCGTCCAGTTTCCCCGTTCCGGCGTCATCTCCGTTCAAAGCTCCGCAGTTACTGTTCACTGCGCAGCCGTCGCTTGTTTCGTCGATTCCGGCCAACTCCGACATCCAATGTTCCATCCCGACCCCGATCTGTGACCCTCTCGTCCAGACGATTCCAATGGTTCAGGAATCACTCCAATCGGAGTTCAAATCAGCCGTGAATTTAAGATCTAAGAACACGCCGTTCGACGCCTCACTGCCGTCTTTCTCACCGCCGATTTCAGGCACTATTCCGGCTTCTTTCTTCAATTCCTCTTTAGGGGTTGATCGTCCAGGTATGGGTCGCATTTTGCCATCTTCAATTTCTGGTTTCCGGCCACCGGTCGGAAACGCCCAATTTCTAGGGCAAAATCGAACTTCTTCACATACTTTGGTTAAATCGGACCCTCCAATGCCCGAGTCTGCACGAATTGGTCCCGGTTCTGGACTCCCCTCACCGTCGCCGGTCCATGGTGGTGCTCCGGTAGGTGACTCACGAGTCAACTCGGTCGAGTCGAATCACCGTGAAGGACGAGTTGACTCGGCAGTCAACCCTTGTGCTGAAACGGTCAAACCAGGTACGCGTGTTCCTATTCCGCTTACTGTGTCATTTCGTGATATCCTGACTCCACCATCCCCTCGGACGGCCAAAAAAAGCTTTGATGAGTTGCACAACTCTATGAATGACATGCCTGTGCCGACTCTTCGAAATGGAAAACCGGGTATTCTCTTCCCGGATGAGGTTATTTCTACCCTCGCAGAACCTTTCAAATTTACTTTGGTTGGAAAAATTTCAGGGAATCGATCTCTAGTTCCAAATTCTGGTATTTCTGCGGCTTTTGCTAAATTGGGACTAGTTAGATCTTTTGACTTAAAGTTCATGCCTCGGGGTTTTCTTGTTCTCACTCTTGCTTGTGAAGAAGACTATGCGTTCTTTTGGACCAAGGGGGTTATGCAGGTTGGACCTCTGTCGGTCCGCTTCTCTAAGTGGACGCCAGAGTTTAATCTTCAGGAGGAGTCACCCATTGCCCCAGTTTGGATCCGCTTCCCGGGTCTTCCCCTTCATTTGTTTTCTAAGCAAAGTCTCTTTGCTTTGGCCAAAATTGTGGGGAAACCGGTGAAGATGGATGATCATACTGCAGATTCTTCTCGAGGCGCTTTTGCTCGCGTCTGTGTTGAAATTAATGTGCTCGAACCGCCAGTCAAAGAGATTTGGGTGGGTTGGGGTGATCATGCTCAAGAAATTGAAGTCATTTATGAGCGAATCCCCGGGTACTGCATGGATTGCAAAATGCTGGGTCATTCGACCAGTGTTTGTTATTCCCATGGAAAAAATCCCAAACCTGTTCGTCCTAAGCCTGCTGACCGTGCTTCTGGCCAGTCTCCCCCATCTACAGAGTCTGCCCCTCCAGGGGGTGTTAATTCTGGTTTTAATTTGGGGACCCAGCCTCAGCTTCAGAAAACTGGCACGGGTCCCAGATGTAGAGGGAGAAAGAGGCCAGTTCGGCAGGTTCTTCCAAGAAAGAATCCTCTTGAGTTGAATCCTTTTGAGGTGCTCTCGCATGGGCAGGACGCGGAGCCTGATCCTGTTGGATTAGATTGTGTTGATATGGACCCTCCATGTGGTCATCTGGAGGATGCCGGTGTTGGGTCTTCTGGAAAGGATCCTTTGGAGTCTGTTCTTGTTGAGGGTGTGATCCTCAGTGATGAGGTTATTGATGGAGGGTTACAGTTGGATGATTGTGTGGATGGTATTGGGGTCCCGTCTACTAGTGAGTTGCCTGTGTTTGGCTCTCTGGGGCCTTGTACTTTGAATCACAGTAGTCATTCCATCCCCTCTGTTCCTTTGTCTCCTGATGATGCTTCCTCTACGGTAGAGGAATTGGTTGCTAGGCAGGGTCCTTCTGTCAGTGAGCTGGTCTTCCGGCTGGAATCTGCTGGAGATACTGATCAGGAATTCGATCGGCATTCTGAGTCGGGTGATGGCTGTAGGTCTGAAGGTCGTATTCTGGATGCTGATATGGGGGATATTAAGAAAAGGAAGGAGAATGCTTTTCATAGGTCGCGTAAAAAGCGACAGGGCGGTTCTGGTGCCCATTCTCCATGAATTTTCTCATATGGAATGTCAGGGGGCTCCGGAGCTCGGAGTCTCAACAAAGGCTACATGCCCACGTTAAAGATAAGAGAGTCAAGATCTTGGCTATTTTGGAACCCATGATTGATCTGGATGTTCGTTTTATGACTCGTCGTTTTGGTTTTTCTCGAGTTATATCGAACTCCTCGGGTCATATCTGGGTTTTCTTTGCTGAGGATGTCATGGTTGAGTGTCTTTTTGATCACACTCAATTCCTTCACTTCCGGGTTTCTGCTACTTTTTTGCCGACCACTGTCTTTTGTTCCCTTGTTTATGCTAAGTGTGACTACATTGAGCGCAGACAGCTTTGGAATTCTTTGCTTCAGGTTAAGCCTGCTCAGGGTCCTTGGCTTGTTGGTGGCGACTTTAATGTAGTCAGGAATTCGTCGGAGTGTTTGGGTTCTTCTGGTGGGCGGTTGCTTCCCATGGAAGAATTTAATCACTTTATTTTGGATTCTGGGTTAGTAGACGCTGGTTTTGAGGGGTCTTCGTTCACGTGGACGAACAAGACCATTTGGAAGCGTCTTGATCGGGTTTTTGTGTCTGTTGATTGGGGTGACCATTTTCATTCTATTCGTGTGGAGCACCTCATTCGTACGGTCTCTGACCATTGTCCTCTTTTTGTGTCAGTCCCGGTCTTTGCTAGTGGGCCGAGTTCTTTTCGCTTTCAGAGCATGTGGCTCAGGCACCATGGTTTTTTGCAGACGGTGAGGCTTAATTGGAATTTACCGTGTCATTTGAACGGTATGCCCCGTCTTTTTGTGAAGTTGAAGCGCCTCAAAAGCCATCTGAAGTGGTGGAATAAGAGTGTTTTTGGTGATCTTTTTGCCAAACTTGCTGAGGCGGAGCAGGCTGTCCGGATTGCTGAGGCAGATTGCGAGGCTGCTCCTTCGGATTTGCATTGGACTAGTTTGTCCAATTGCAATGCAGATCTTGCTAGGGTCACCGCCATGGAGGCGGATTTTTGGCGGCAAAAAGCCGCTTGTAGGTGGTTAGAGGATGGTGAGAGGAACACCAAACTCTTCCTCAATATGGTCAAGAAAAAAAGGGTGGCTAATAAAATCTTTCGTATTTGGGATAATGGCTCTTGCATTACTTCCCCTGAGCTTATTCAGCAGTCTGGGGCCGCCTTTTTTCAAAACCTGCTTACTGGGGATCCTTTTGTGCTTTCTTGCCCGGATTTTTCTGATTTCCCCTTGGTGATCTCGGATTTGGAGAACGCAAATATTGCTGCCCCTCCTTCTTTGGAGGAGGTGCGGGCGACTGTTTTCTCCATTCACCGTGATAGTGTGGCGGGGCCTGATGGATTCTCTTCGGCCTTCTTTCAGCATTGCTGGGAGATTGTCCATCAGGATGTTTTTGATGCGGTCCTGGATTTCTTTCGGGGTAGTCCCTTGCCACAGGGGTTTACTGCCACCACGATCACATTGATTCCCAAAGTCATGGGAGCTCAGGCTTGGTCGGACTTTCGTCCTATCAGCTTGTGTAATGTGACTAATAAGATAATTTCCAAACTTTTATATTCTCGGCTGAAGGAGGTGGCGGAGAGGCTGGTTTCGTGGAATCAGAGTGGCTTTGTTCCAGGGCGGGTGATTTCGGATAATATCCTCCTTGCTCAAGAGCTCACTCATAGTCTTTCTCTCCCCACCCGTGGTGGCAATGTTATTTTGAAACTGGATATGGCTAAAGCTTATGATAGGGTCCAATGGTCTTTTCTGTTGGATGTCTTGAGGCATTATGGCTTTCAGAGCAGGTAGTGTCGATGATATCTGCCTGCATTTCTCATTGCCAATTTTCAGTTAATATCAATGGTTCACTCACTGGATTCTTTGGATCCACTAGGGGTCTCCGGCAGGGCGACCCTTTGTCCCCACTTCTTTTCATTTTGGGGCAGAGTACCTTTCGCGTGGTCTTGATCGTCTTTATCGTCAGTATCCTGCGATTAGGTACCGATCTGGTTGTGATCTCCTTCTTTCCCACCTGGCCTATGCTGATGATATCATTATTTTTGCCAATGGTGGGACTCGTGAGATGAACAGTCTCATGGATTTTTTGCATCACTATGAAAACTGCTCGGGGCAGTTGGTGAATGCAGTTAAGAGTGTCATTATTTTGCCTCCGAGGTGTTCTGGTCGTACTCGTTCTCGTCTCCTTCGTATCACTGGGTTTGGGGAGGGTTGTTTTCCTATCAAATACCTCGGAGTTCCTTTGTTTCGTGGGGAATAGAGTTTGCTCTCTTTTTGATCCCCTTGTGCAGATGGTGAGTAAGAAGTTGGAGGGTTGGGAGCTTAAAACTCTTTCCCCGGGGAGCCGTATGACTCTCCTTAGGAGTGTCCTCCTTTCGGTTCCCATTTACATGTTCCAGGTAGTCCAGCCACCTCTGGCAGTTATGGAGAGGCTTGAGAATGTTTTCAATGGTTTCCTGTGGGGATCCAGATCCTTGGATAAGAAATGGCATTGGGCGAGGTGGTCTCGTGCATGTCTTCCTGTCTCTGAAGGGGGTCTTGGATTTCGCAGGCTCAAAGATATTGTGGATAGCTTCTCCATTAAATTATGGTTTCGTTTTCGTCAAGGTTCATCCCTATGGGCCAAATTCATGATGAGAAAATACTGCCAGTTGGTGCACCCAGCTTATGTTTCATCTGCTGGGTTCATTTCTCCCACTTGGCGTCGTTTGCTTAAGATTAGGGCTCGTGCTGAATCTGGCATTCGATGGAGAATTGGGGTGGGAGATGTTGCTTTTTGGGATGACATCTGGTGTGGGGATGTTCCCTTGTCTAGTCAGGTCCTGCTTAGGGGGGATCGGGGTGTCCGTGTTTCTCACTTTCTTTCAGATGGGGCTTGGGATTTTGACCTTCTCTGCTCAGTTGTCCCACCCTCTGTTGCTGAGACTATTACTCTGATCCCTATTGCATCGGGGGAGCCCGATTCGGCTATTTGGGTGCATATTTCTGACGGTGTTTTTTCGCTGAAATCCGCATGGGAGCTTGTCCGCTTGAGAGACCAAGTTTCTGATATCTTCACTCCTTGCTGGGGCAGTTGGCTGAGGCCTACTATGTCTTTCTTCCTCTGGAGGTTTTGGCATCAATGGCTTCCAGTTGACGATGTGCTCCAGCGTCGTGGTTTCGAGCTGGCGTCTAAATGTCAGTGTTGTGAGATGCCTGAGACATTCACGCACATTTTCATTGATAGCCCTCTTGCCAGGTCTGTATGGCATTACTTTGGGGCTGTTTTTCATGTCCGTATTCCCCTTACCAGTGATTTCAGACTCTTCCTCAGTGCTTGGAAGAGGCATCCGGGGTGGACTCCTAGGGGCCACGTGAAGGAGTTTTTGCCTTTCATTGTTTTATGGTTTCTCTGGACGGCTCGTAACGATGCGAAACACCGTCATTTGCACATTTCCGCGGAGACTGTTAAGTCTCAGATTTTGTCTTATTTGCGCCTCGCTCACGCTGCGTCTACTGTTAAGCCCATGCACTGGCGGGGTGTTTTGCAGGCTGCGAGGGTTATGGGGATTTTTGTTCAGTTGCGTAGGGCTCGTAAACTGACGATTGTTCGTTGGTTGCGGCCGCCGTTCGGGTGTTTTAAATTGAATGTAGATGGGAGTTCGAGAGGTAGTCCTGGGGACTCTACTGTTGGTGGGGTTGTTCGTGACTCTTCTGGGCATGTGGTGGTTTCTTTCAGTGAGTTCATTGGAGTTGATACCAATGTCCGGGCAGAATTATGGGCTATTTGGAGGGGTCTTCTCATTTCTTCTGATCTTCATCTCTTCCCTCTTTGATTGAGACTGACTCTTGGATTTCCATTCTTTTACTTCGTTCTCGTCGGTGCTGCTGGATCTTGAACATTTTGTTACACGGATTCTTTTGTTGATGAGGGGGCGATCTGTTCATTTATCGCATATTTACCGGGAAGGGAATTCTGTGGCGGATGCCTTGGCGGCGAGGGCTCATACTTTTAGGCAGTACACCTTAGAGTTAGGTCCTTCCCTACCTCCAGACATCTCCACCCTTGCTAGATCTGATCATTCTGGGCTTCCATACCTCAGAAACAGATCCTC
Organism: Primulina tabacum; assembly: GCF_025594145.1. Taxonomy (NCBI): domain Eukaryota; kingdom Viridiplantae; phylum Streptophyta; class Magnoliopsida; order Lamiales; family Gesneriaceae; genus Primulina; species Primulina tabacum. Next base: position 19,153,928 of record NC_134551.1, on the reverse strand, counting down.
TTAGCCATTTGCAGCCCCTTCTTCTTTTTTGGATCTCTTTCTTTATGGTCTCTGGCTCTATATCTATTTATATCTATATACATATATATATATATATATATATATATATTTTATTGCAGGTTGGTGTACTTGGAGGTTGTTTTTCACTTCCGTATGGTCTGTGCAAGTGGGTCCAGACACTTGCACATGATGTGTGTATTCTTGTTTGTTCTGAGTGGGTCTCTGCCCTATTTCTGTTGGTGCTTTCCTTTGGCACATTCATGGTTCCTGGAGGGCGTTTACTGCTGGTTCTCCTTGGCCGCCGTATCAGTTATTGTAGAGGTGTTTGCTGGATGTCATGGTGGATTCATGGGGTGCTTTCTAAAGGATCCTCTGCTTCTTATGACATGTTCGTCAGACTCCTACTTCATGGGATCGAGATCTCTGCTCTTTTGATTCAGATGCTAGATATCTTTTGTTCTGGCGGGATTGCGATCTATATATTACTCTGTGATCGCCATTATTGGACTCTCCAGGATGATAGCTCCGGGATGAGAGCTTTTGCATGGACTCTGCGATCATCTCGCCATTATCATTTTGTCTTCCTCAGCATACGGTTCATAGCGCTTCTCCTTTTTGATTAGTTGTTGCCGCTTATTTGGTAGTCTTCTAGGGTTCGTTTTGCTTTTGTAATTCCTTCCCTAGGTTGCTTGTATTTATGTTTCTACTGCTTAAGCCTTTTTTGAGGAGGTTATGGTTTTATCCACCTCCTCTTTTAGGTTTTTTTTTTCTGTATTTTGTATTTTGTTACTGTTTATTTTGTGGATATATACAGGTCGGTGGTCTGCCTAACCCCCCCGCATCCGGCGGTGTTTTCCGGAAAAAAAAAAAAAAAAAAAAAAAAAAAAAAAAACCCTAAACCTAAACCCAAAACCAAACATAAAAAAAAAAAAAAAAAAAAAAAAAAAAAAAAAAAAAAAAAACCCTAAACCCTAACCCTAAACCCGAAAACCCCCACCCCCCAACCCCCAAACCCTAAACCCTAAACCCTAAAAACCTAAAAAAAAAAAAAAAAAAAACCCTAAACCCTAAACCCCTAAACCCTAAACCCTAACCCCCCCGCATCCGGCGGTGTTTTTCCGGAAAAAAAAAAAAAAAAAAAAACCATAAACCCTAAACCCAAAACCACAAACCCAAAACCCTAAACCCCAAACCCCAAACCCCAAACCCTAAACCAAACCAGCGAAAATGCTCTCTTCCAAAAAAACCCCCAAATTCACCCCAAAAATCGCCCTACCATGACCCTACCCTCGTCGCCGCCGCCGCCGCCGGTTCACGGCCGGTTCACTTTACCATCAGAACCGCCTCTCTTGGGCGACCATCATATCAAAAAATCAGCTCAATCGGAGTTCGGTAGCACCTCCAAATCGCAGATCGAATTTACGCGCTACAGTGCTCTTCTTCGTCGCCGGCCACCGCGGCTCCTTCCGGTGCCGGACCTACTCAGGCAGACTCGCCTCAACTCTCTCGTCACTTTCCGACACCTGCGCGGACCAGACAACTCAGCCGTTCAGGTGCCATCTCCGGTTTGAAGTTTACGGCAACACTGTTCACCGAGGAGGCTACTGGCTTTTTCCCAGATTCCGGCCACCTCCGGCAATGTTTGTTCAATCCAGACCCCGATCTATGATCCTCTGGTCCAGACGTTCCAACCATCCCATGAATCGGTCCGAACGCCGTTCATTTCCCGCCGGGAATTTTAGATCTAAAATTCCGGCTGAAATCTTACCTTCTCCGTCCCATTCATCGTCGATTTCTAGCCAGAATCGGCGTCTTTTGGTCAATTCTCTTCAAGGGTGTCTGATCGTCTAGTCATGGGCAATTGTGTAACCACCTTCAATTTCGGAAAAACCGCCGGTGATCGGAAATCCCCAAATTCCGGTTTTTTCCTCAATTTTTCGACCACTGGTTTCAAGTGATTTCCCCCTCGTCTTCTGACCGCCGGTTCTGCCGTGTTTGTGGGTCCGGTTCACCTTGCTCCCCTGGGAGGACGTCACACCGTTCACCTGCCTGGTATCGGTCCGGAAATGTCAACGGGAATAGTCAAACGGTCAACCATCATCAGTCAACGTCTGCTGGAAATCGGCGCTTTGAAACTCAGCTCAATACAGGTAATTTTGTTGGCTCTACTCGCACGATTGCACCTGTTACTCCTTCTCCTGTTCATTTCGTGATATGTTTTGTGCCCCTAGCTCGTACTCATCGGACGACCAGAACAGTTTCGAGGAGTTCTTGGGTCAATGGATGAGATGCCCGCACCGTTTAGGGACGGTATACCGGGCATTCGCTTTCGGATGAGGTCATCTCATCTTTATCTGCACCATTTAAGTTTGCTTTGGTCGGTAAGATTTCTGGCAACCGATCGATTGTGCCCAATCATGCTATTTCTACGGTTTGCCAATTTCGGGTTTGCGCGACCATAACCTTGAAATTCTTGCCACGGGGATTTCTGGTGATTGTCTCTCTGTGAGGAGGAC
>NC_134551.1:19108260-19151312 GCF_025594145.1 Primulina tabacum | reverse complement strand
AGACCAAGTTTCTGATATCTTCACTCCTTGCTGGGGCAGTTGGCTGAGGCCTACTATGTCTTTCTTCCTCTGGAGGTTTTGGCATCAATGGCTTCCAGTTGACGATGTGCTCCAGCGTCGTGGTTTCGAGCTGGCGTCTAAATGTCAGTGTTGTGAGATGCCTGAGACATTCACGCACATTTTCATTGATAGCCCTCTTGCCAGGTCTGTATGGCATTACTTTGGGGCTGTTTTTCATGTCCGTATTCCCCTTACCAGTGATTTCAGACTCTTCCTCAGTGCTTGGAAGAGGCATCCGGGGTGGACTCCTAGGGGCCACGTGAAGGAGTTTTGCCTTTCATTGTTTATGGTTTCTTTGGACGGCTCGTAACGATGCGAAACACCGTCATTTGCACATTTCCGCGGAGACTGTTAAGTCTCAGATTTTGTCTTATTTGCGCCTCGCTCACGCTGCGTCTACTGTTAAGCCCATGCACTGGCGGGGTGTTTTGCAGGCTGCGAGGGTTATGGGGATTTTTGTTCAGTTGCGTAGGGCTCGTAAACTGACGATTGTTCGTTGGTTGCGGCCGCCGTTCGGGTGTTTTAAATTGAATGTAGATGGGAGTTCGAGAGGTAGTCCTGGGGACTCTACTGTTGGTGGGGTTGTTCGTGACTCTTCTGGGCATGTGGTGGTTTCTTTCAGTGAGTTCATTGGAGTTGATACCAATGTCCGGGCAGAATTATGGGCTATTTGGAGGGGTCTTCTCATTTCTTCTGATCTTCATCTCTTCCCTCTTTTGATTGAGACTGACTCTTGGATTTCCATTCTTTTACTTCGTTCTCGTCGGTGCTGCTGGGATCTTGAACATTTTGTTACACGGATTCTTTTGTTGATGAGGGGGCGATCTGTTCATTTATCGCATATTTACCGGGAAGGGAATTCTGTGGCGGATGCCTTGGCGGCGAGGGCTCATACTTTTAGGCAGTACACCTTAGAGTTAGGTCCTTCCCTACCTCCAGACATCTCCACCCTTGCTAGATCTGATCATTCTGGGCTTCCATACCTCAGAAACAGATCCTCTTAGCCATTTGCAGCCCCTTCTTCTTTTTTGGATCTCTTTCTTTATGGTCTCTGGCTCTATATCTATTTATATCTATATACATATATATATATATATATATATATATATATATATTTTATTGCAGGTTGGTGTACTTGGAGGTTGTTTTTCACTTCCGTATGGTCTGTGCAAGTGGGTCCAGACACTTGCACATGATGTGTGTATTCTTGTTTGTTCTGAGTGGGTCTCTGCCCTATTTCTGTTGGTGCTTTCCTTTGGCACATTCATGGTTCCTGGAGGGCGTTTACTGCTGGTTCTCCTTGGCCGCCGTATCAGTTATTGTAGAGGTGTTTGCTGGATGTCATGGTGGATTCATGGGGTGCTTTCTAAAGGATCCTCTGCTTCTTATGACATGTTCGTCAGACTCCTACTTCATGGGATCGAGATCTCTGCTCTTTTGATTCAGATGCTAGATATCTTTTGTTCTGGCGGGATTGCGATCTATATATTACTCTGTGATCGCCATTATTGGACTCTCCAGGATGATAGCTCCGGGATGAGAGCTTTTGCATGGACTCTGCGATCATCTCGCCATTATCATTTTGTCTTCCTCAGCATACGGTTCATAGCGCTTCTCCTTTTTGATTAGTTGTTGCCGCTTATTTGGTAGTCTTCTAGGGTTCGTTTTGCTTTTGTAATTCCTTCCCTAGGTTGCTTTGTATTTATGTTTCTACTGCTTAAGCCTTTTTGAGGAGGTTATGGTTTTATCCACCTCCTCTTTTAGGTTTTTTTTTCTGTATTTTGTATTTTGTTACTGTTTATTTTGTGGATATATACAGGTAGGGGTCTGCCTAACCCCCCCCGCATCCGGCGGTGTTTTCCGGAAAAAAAAAAAAAAAAAAAAAAAAAAACCCTAAACCCTAAACCCCAAACCCCAAACCCTTAAAAAAAAAAAAAAAAAAAAAAAAAAAAAACCCTAAACCCTAAACCCTAAACCCGAAACCCCAACCCCCCAACCCCCAAACCCTAAACCCTAAACCCTAAAACCTAAAAAAAAAAAAAAAAAAAAACCCTAAACCCTAAACCCTAAACCCTAAACCCTAACCCCCCCGCATCCGGCGGTGTTTTCCGGAAAAAAAAAAAAAAAAAAAACCCTAAACCCTAAACCCAAAACCCAAAACCCAAAACCCTAAACCCCAAACCCCAAACCCCAAACCCTAAACCAAACCAGCGAAAATGCTCTCTTCCAAAAAAACCCCCAAATTCACCCCAAAAATCGCCCTACCATGACCCTACCCTCGTCGCCGCCGCCGCCGCCGGTTCACGGCCGGTTCACTTTACCATCAGAACCGCCTCTCTTGGGCGACCATCATATCAAAAAATCAGCTCAATCGGAGTTCGGTAGCACCTCCAAATCGCAGATCGAATTTACGCCGCTACAGTGCTCTTCTTCGTCGCCGGCCACCGCGGCTCCTTCCGGTGCCGGACCTACTCAGGCAGACTCGCCTCAACTCTCTCGTCACTTTCCGACACCTGCGCGACCAGACAACTCAGCCGTTCAGGTGCCATCTCCGGTTGAAGTTACGGCAACACTGTTCACCGAGGAGGCTACTGGCTTTTCCCAGATTCCGGCCACCTCCGGCAATGTTTGTTCAATCCAGACCCCGATCTATGATCCTCTGGTCCAGACGATTCCAACCATCCATGAATCGGTCCGAACGCCGTTCATTCCCGCCGGGAATTTTAGATCTAAAATTCCGGCTGAAATCTTACCTTCTCCGTCAATTTCATCGTCGATTTCTAGCCCGAATCCGGCGTCTTTTGTCAATTTCTCTTCAGGGTCTGATCGTCTAGTCATGGGCAATTGTGTACCACCTTCAATTTCGGAAAAACCGCCGGTGATCGGAAATCCCCAAATTCCGGTTTTTCCTCAATTTTCGACCACTGTTTCAGTTGATTTCCCCTCTCTGCCGCCCGGTTCTGCCGTGTTTGGGTCCGGTTCCTTGCTCCCTGGGACGTCACCGTTCACTGCTGGTTCATCGGTCGGAAAGTCAACGGGAAAGTCAACGGTCAACCATCATCAGTCAACTCTGCGGAATCGGCGTTTGAACTCAGTCAATACAGGTAATTTTGTGGGCTCTACTCGCACGATTGCACCTGTTACTCCTTCTCTGTCATTTCGTGATATTTTGGCCCCGTCGTCCTCTCGGACGACCAAGAACAGTTTCGAGGATGTTCTTGGGTCAATGGATGAGATGCCCGCACCGTCCTTTAGGGACGGTATACCGGGCATTCGCTTTTCGGATGAGGTCATCTCATCTTTATCTGCACCATTTAAGTTTGCTTTGGTCGGTAAGATTTCTGGCAACCGATCGATTGTGCCCAATCATGCTATTTCTACGGCTTTTGCCAATTTCGGGTTTGCGCGACCATATACCTTGAAATTCTTGCCACGGGGATTTCTGGTGATTGTTCTCTCTTGTGAGGAGGACTATGCCCGTCTCTGGACTAGGGGCAGTCTGTTTATTGGTCCACTGGGTATCAGACTCTCCAAGTGGACCCCGGAGTTCAATTTCCAGGCGGAGTCTCCTCTAGCCCCGGTTTGGGTCCGACTTCTGGAGTTACCGCTCCATCTTTATGACAAGAAGAGCCTTTGCGCTCTTGCTAAGCTTTTGGGCAATCCCATTAAGATTGATGATTACACAGCTGATGGGACTAGGGGGGCATTTGCCCGCATTTGTGTTGAGATCAATGTCTTGGAGCCCCCTGTCCAGTCCATCTGGGTGTCCTGGGGTGATCATCTTCAGGAGATCGAGGTTGTTTATGAGAAGATTCCTGCTTATTGTACTGATTGCAAGATGTTGGGGCATGCGACCACTGTTTGTTATTCGAATGGGAAGAATCCCCGTCCAGTCCGGACCCGACCTGCTGGTTCGGTTCCCCCGACTCAGGGGGAGTCTGTGAACAAGACACACCAGGAGGGTGTGGCTCCTGAGGTTGTTCAGGGTCCTCAGGGCCCGAATCCTGAGCAGTTTGTTGGCCCTAGGCGTAGGAGGAGGAGGCGGGCTGCTCCTCGTGTTCCTCTTGTGAGAGCTCCTCCTGCTGGGCATGTTGTCACGGCGGGCACCTTGAACGCTTTTGATGTCTTGTCACCTTGGCAGGCGGAGGCGGAGCGAGGTAGTGATTCCATGGTAGTTGGAGACAGTACTGATGCTGTTTTTCCTTTTGGAGATGTGGGAGCTGGTTTATCTGGTGTTGCTCCCTTGGAGCAGATTTCTCTAGTGGATGTTGGCCTTGTTCGCTCGGGCATATCCCCCTTTGAGATGCTCCCTTCGGGCTCAGTTGGTGTTCCTGATTCCTCTGTCGGTTTGAGTTCTCATCAGGAGGCCCCTATTTCTGACCGCCCTGAGGTCACGGTGGCTGAGGATGATGAGAGTGTTCCTTATGTGGATTGCGTGGATGATCTTGGGTCTCCACGCCCGGATGTGGTGGCTGTATTTGTCACCCCGGAGGTTTGTATTGAAAATCATAGCAGTCACTCGGTCCCATCCTTTCCTGCATCCCCTGCTGATGCCACTTCTATGCTAGACGAGTTGATTGCTCGACAGGGACCCCCTATTCTTGAGATGATTCCCAGTCACATGTCGGCTGATGATCCTGATCAGGATCTTGATCGACATTCTGTGTCTGGATTTAGCTGTGGGTCTGAGTGTAGTATTCTGGACACTGACATGTCCAATCCCAGAAAAAGAACTCAGGATGATGGTCGGCGATCGCGTAAAAAGCGATCGGAGCCTTCTTCCACCCGTTCCCCATGAATTGCTTAATCTGGAATATCCGGGGACTTCGAGGTTCGGAGTCCCAGCAGAGGCTTCATGCCTTTGTGAAGGAGAAACAGATTAAGGTTTTGGCTGTTTTGGAGCCCATGATTGATCTGGATCCGAGATTCATGACTCGCCGTTTGGGGTTTTCTGGAGTCATCTCTAATCTCTCCGGTCATATCTGGGTTTTTTTTTGCTGCTGATGTGAGGGCGGAGTGTGTTTTTGATCATGCTCAGTTCCTTCACATCAAAGTCTCTGCCTCTTTCTTGCCGACAGAGATATTTTGTTCTTTTGTCTATGCTAGATGTGATTATGTTCAGCGTAGGGAGCTTTGGGCTTCTTTGCTTTTGGTTAAGCCTGTTTTGGGTCCCTGGCTGGTTGGGGGCGACTTTAATATCGTCAGGGATGCGTCTGAGTGTTTGGGCTCCCGTGGTGGTAGGTTGCTACCCATGGAGGAGTTCAACACTTTTATTCTTGATTCTGGCCTGATCGATGCTGGTTTTGAGGGGTCTTCGTTCACTTGGACGAATAAGACCATTTGGAAGCGGTTGGACAGGGTCTTGGTTTCTGTTGATTGGGGAGATCATTTCAGCTCGATTCGGGTTGAACATCTCGCTCGTACTGTCTCGGATCACTGTCCGCTTTTGGTTACCGCTTCTGTTTTTGCCCGTGGGCCGAGCTCGTTTCGCTTCCAGCGTATGTGGGTTAGGCACCATGGTTTTTTGCAGACTGTGAGGCTTAATTGGAATCTGCCTTGCAGTCTGAGCGGCATGCCTCGGCTTTTTGCCAAGATGAAGCGTCTCAAGCATCACCTCCGGTGGTGGAATCGGGATGTTTTTGGTAACATCTTTGATAGACTCACTGAGGCCGAGAGGGCTGTTCGTTCAGCCGAGGCTGTGTGTGAGGCCGACCCTTCTGACGTGAATTGGACTTCGTTGTCCGATCGCAATGAGGATCTGGCCCGTATCACCGCCATGGAGGCGGATTTTTGGAAACAGAAAGCGGCTTGCCATTGGCTTGAGGATGGTGAGCGGAACACCAGACTCTTCCATAATATGGTGAGGAAAAAGCGCGTTGCGAATAAAATTTTCCGCATATGGGAGAATGGGGTCTGCCTGACGTCTCAGGATTTGATTCAGCAGTCAGGAGCCTTGTTTTTCCAGGATCTTCTTACCGGGGAGCCCTCTGCGCTCGATTGCCCTGATTTTTCGGGTTTTCCCTCGGTTATCTCTGACGTGGAGAATGATGGTTTTGCTGCGATTCCCTCTTTGGAGGAGGTCCGCGCGACCGTCTTCTCCATTCACCCTGATAGCGTTGCTGGCCCTGATGGATTTTCTTCGGCGTTCTTTCAGCATTGCTGGGAGATTGTCCATCAGGATGTTTTTGGTGCTGTTCTTGATTTTTTTCAGGGATCTCTTATGCCTCAGGGTTTTACCGCCACCACGATCACTCTAATTCCCAAAGTCGAGGGTGCACGCGCCTGGTCGGACTTCCGTCCGATCAGTCTGTGCAATGTCACGAACAAAATCATCTCGAAGCTGTTGTACTCTCGGTTGAGGGATGTGGTGGAGAGACTTGTTTCCCCGAATCAGAGTGGCTTCGTTCCGGGTCGGATGATCTCTGATAATATTCTTCTTGCCCAGGAGCTCACTCACAGCATTACTCTCCCCACTCGTGGTGGTAATGTCATCTTAAAGTTGGATATGGCCAAGGCCTATGATAGGGTCCAGTGGTCTTTCCTCTTTGATGTTTTGAGACATTTTGGTTTTTCTGAGCGTGTTGTGGCTTTGGTCTCGGCCTGTATTTCCCATTGTCATTTCTCCGTGAACATTAATGGCTCTCTATCGGGGTTTTTTGGTTCCACCAGAGGCCTCCGGCAGGGCGATCCATTGTCTCCCCTTCTTTTCATTTTGGGGGCGGAGTATCTTTCTCGTGGCCTTGACCGACTCTACCTGCACCATCCTGCGATTAGGTATCGGTCTGATTGTGATATTTTGATTTCCCACCTGGCTTACGCTGATGATGTCATTATTTTTTCCAGTGGTGGGTCTCGTGGTATGCAGCGCCTTGTTGATTTTCTGCATCACTACGAGAATTGTTCGGGGCAGCGTGTGAATGCTGCTAAGAGCTCTTTGATTTTGCCTCCGAGGTGCTCTGGGCGCCTCCGCTCCCGGCTTTTGCGAATCACCGGGTTCGCCGAGGGTCATCTGCCCCTCAAGTACCTCGGAGTTCCCCTTTATCGGGGTAATCGCACGTGCTCCCTTTTTGAGCCCCTCCTACAGTCTGTTCGTAGGAAGTTAGAGGGTTGGGAGATTCGGACCCTCTCCCCGGGTAGCCGTATGACCCTGATACGTAGCGTGCTCCTCTCCATGCCGATTTATCTGTTTCAGGTGGTTCAGCCACCTCTGGCTGTCATGGAGAAGCTTGAGCGAGCCTTCAATGCCTTCCTCTGGGGGTCGAGGCCCTTGGAAAGGAAGTGGCACTGGGCCCGGTGGTCCCGGGCTTGCCTCCCCGTGCTTGAGGGGGGCCTTGGATTCCGCAGATTGAAAGATCTCGTGGAATGTTTCTCTATAAAATTATGGTTCAGATTTCGGCAGGGCTCCTCTCTATGGGCGAGATTCCTTTTCCGGAAGTATTGCCGGCTGGATGCTCCTGCCTGTGTCCCCGCCCGTGCTTCTATTTCCCCCATTTGGCGTCGTCTCCTCAGGATCCGCCCTCGCGCGGAGCCTGGCATTCGTTGGCGTGTTGGTCTCGGAGATGTTTCCTTTTGGGATGACACTTGGTTTGGGGACATTCCTTTGTCCTCCCGGTGTGTGGTCCGCGGGGGCCGTGATGTTCGGGTCTCTCATTTTCTGTCTGAGGGGTCCTGGGATTTTGATCGCCTTTGTGCGGTTGTTGCTCCTTCGGTTGCCGAGGAGATTGTTTTGATTCCTGTTCTTTCGGGAGACCCTGATATGGCACGATGGATCCATAGCTCCGATGGAGCTTTCTCTGTGAGATCTGCTTGGGAGTTGATTCGTCAGCGTGCTCCGTCTTCAGATATTTTCCGCCCGTGTTGGGGCAGTTGGTTGAGGCCTACCATGTCGTTCTTCATTTGGAGATTCTGGCATCAGTGGCTCCCAGTTGATGAGGTGCTCCAGCGCCGGGGTTTTGCGTTAGCCTCGAGATGTCAGTGTTGTGATATGGCTGAGACATTCACACACATTTTTATTCGTAGCCCGGTTGCTCGGTCTGTCTGGCACTTCTTTGGTGCCGTGTTTCGGGTTCGTATTCCCGACACTGAGGATTTCAGTTTGTTCCTCAGTGCGTGGAAGAGAGATTTGGTCTGGTCCCGGGGGGGCCATGTGCGGGAGTTTCTCCCCTGCATCGTTCTGTGGTTCCTCTGGACTGCGCGGAACGATGCTAAGCACCGTCATCTCCCTGTTTCTGGGGAGACGGTGAAGTATCAGATTTTGTATTACCTGCGTCTTGCCCACTCTGCGCGTACTGTCAAGCCCAGACATTGGCTGGGTGTGTTTCATGTGGCGAGATTGCTGGGTATTTCGGTTGCTCTCCGCAGATTCCATAGGACGGCGATTGTTCGCTGGCTGCGACCGCCGTCCGGGTGTTTCAAGCTTAATGTGGATGGGAGCTCGCGTGGTACATCTGGGGACTCCTCTGCTGGTGGCGTTGTTCGGGATGATTCCGGGAGGGTTGTGCTCTCATTCAGCGAGTTCATCGGAGCTGGGTCTTCTCTCCGGGCTGAGCTTTGGGCGGTTTGGAGGGGTCTTCTCCTTTGTTCTGATCATTTTTTTTTCCCTCTTTGGATCGAGCTTGATTCTCTGACTTCTATTCAGCTCATTCGTTCCCGTCGATGTTGCTGGGGTCTTGATCACATGGTATCCAGGATTCTGGTCCTTTTGAGGGGGCGGTCTGTTCATATTTCGCATATATTCCGGGAGGGTAATTCGGTGGCAGATGCATTGGCGGCGAGGGCCCATACCCTTAGGCACTTTACCTTAGAGTTAGGTCCCTCCCTCCCTAGGCACATTTCCATACTTGTACGTTCGCATACCTCCGGACTCCCCTACCTGAGATATAGATGTTCTTAGCTGTTTGCAGCCCTTTCCTTCACTTGGATCCATTTCTTCGGTATATCTATATGTATATCTTTATTTTTTCTTTGCAGGTACTGTTCTGTTGGGGGTTTCTCTTTTTCCCCGGTTTGCCAGTCTGGTGTGAGTGGGCACAGACACTCGCACACTACATGTTTGGTCTCCTCGGGATTGTGTGGGCTCTTGCACTATCCCTATTGGTGTTTTTCTTGGCCATCTCATATTCACTGGAGCGCTATCTCTATTTGTGCTTCTCTTTGGTCTATTTCTGGTCCCTGGCGGGCGTTTACTGCAGGCTCTCCTTGCCCGCCGTATCAGTTCTTTTACAGGAGTTTACTGGATGTCGTGGTGGTTCCAGGGATTATTTCCGGACGATCCTCTTCATTGTTATGATACCTTCGTCAGATTCATACTTCAGATGCTGGATCTTTTTTGTTCTGGCTGGATTGCGATCTTCATTTTGCCGTTTATCGTCATTGTACAGTGATTTCCTGGCCAGCTCTTATTTTGACTGCCGGGATTCATACAGTTATCCGGTCTCAGATTAGAGTCGTTTTGACAGATTGGATTCTTCAGGGTGATGGCTCAGAGATGAGAGTTTCTTCTTGGATACCGCACTCATCTCCCAGTTATCATTTGGTCTTCCTCGCCGTGTTGACTCTTAGCGCTGCTCGTATTTGATTAGTTTTTTGGCGCACTTTTGGTCGTAGTCTAGGGTTTTTTTGCTTTTGTATTTAGGTCCCTAGGCTACTTTGCATTTATGTTTCTACTACTTTAGCCTTTTTGAGGAGGTCTTGGTATAGTCCCCCTCCTCTTTTAGGTTTTCTTTCTGCTGTTACATTTTATTTTGTGGATATATACAGGTAGGGGTCTGCCTAACCCCCCCGCTTCCAGCGGTGTTTTATTTAAAAAAAAAATAAAAAAAAAACCCTAAACCCTAAACCCTAAACCTTTCATTGATAGCCCTCTTGCCAGGTCTGTATGGCATTACTTTGGGGCTGTTTTTCATGTCCGTATTCCCCTTACCAGTGATTTCAGACTCTTCCTCAGTGCTTGGAAGAGGCATCCGGGGTGGACTCCTGGGGGCCACGTGAAGGAGTTTTTGCCTTTCATTGTTTTATGGTTTCTCTGGACGGCTCGTAACGATGCGAAACACCGTCATTTGCACATTTCCGCGGAGACTGTTAAGTCTCAGATTTTGTCTTATTTGCGCCTCGCTCACGCTGCGTCTACTGTTAAGCCCATGCACTGGCGGGGTGTTTTGCAGGCTGCGAGGGCTATGGGGATTTTTGTTCAGTTGCGTAGGGCTCGTAAACTGACGATTGTTCGTTGGTTGCGGCCGCCGTTCGGGTGTTTTAAATTGAATGTAGATGGGAGTTCGAGAGGTAGTCCTGGGGCCTCTACTGTTGGTGGGGTTGTTCGTGACTCTTCTGGGCATGTGGTGGTTTCTTTCAGTGAGTTCATTGGAGTTGGGACCAATGTCCGGGCAGAATTATGGGCTATTTGGAGGGGTCTTCTCATTTCTTCTGATCTTCATCTCTTCCCTCTTTGGATTGAGACTGACTCTTGGATTTCCATTCTTTTACTTCGTTCTCGTCGGTGCTGCTGGGATCTTGAACATTTTGTTACACGGATTCTTTTGTTGATGAGGGGGCGATCTGTTCATTTATCGCATATTTACCGGGAAGGGAATTCTGTGGCGGATGCCTTGGCGGCGAGGGCTCATACTTTTAGGCAGTACACCTTAGAGTTAGGTCCTTCCCTACCTCCAGACATCTCCACCCTTGCTAGATCTGATCATTCTGGGCTTCCATACCTCAGAAACAGATCCTCTTAGCCATTTGCAGCCCCTTCTTCTTTTTTGGATCTCTTTCTTTATGGTCTCTGGCTCTATATCTATTTATATCTACATACATATATATATATATATATATATATATATATATATATATTTTATTGCAGGTTAGTGTACTTGGAGGTTGTTTTTCACTTCCGTATGGTCTGTGCAAGTGGGTCCAGACACTTGCACATGATGTGTGTATTCTTGTTTGTTCTGAGTGGGTTTCTGCCCTATTTCTGTTGGTGCTTTCCTTTGGCACATTCATGGTTCCTGGAGGGCGTTTACTGCTGGTTCTCCTTGGCCGCCGTATCAGTTATTGCAGAGGTGTTTGCTGGATGTCATGGTGGATTCATGGGGTGCTTTCTAAAGGATCCTCTGCTTCTTATGACATGTTCGTCAGACTCCTACTTCATGGGATCGAGATCTCTGCTCTTTTGATTCAGATGCTAGATATCTTTTGTTCTGGCGGGATTGCGATCTATATATTACTCTGTGATCGCCATTGTATAGTGGCTTCCTGGCCAGATTTTCTTTTGACTAGTGGGTTTGGTACAGTTGACAGCTACCAGATTATATTTATATTGACAGATTGGACTCTCCAGGATGATAGCTCCGGGATGAGAGCTTTTGCATGGACTCTGCGATCATCTCGCCATTATCATTTTGTCTTCCTCAGCATGTGGTTCATAGCGCTTCTCCTTTTTGATTAGTTGTTGCCGCTTATTTGGTAGTCTTCTAGGGTTCGTTTTGCTTTTGTAATTCCTTCCCTAGGTTGCTTTGTATTTATGTTTCTACTGCTTTAGCCTTTTTGAGGAGGGTATGGTTTTATCCACCTCCTCTTTTAGGTTTTTTTCCTGTATTCTGTATTTTGTTACTGTTTATTTTGTGGATATATACAGGTAGGGGTCTGCCTAACCCCCCCGCATCCGGCGGTGTTTTCTGGAAAAAAAAAAAAAAAAAAAAAACCCTAAACCCTAGACCCTAGACCCGAGACCCGAGACCCTAAACCCTAAACCCCAAACCCCAAACCCCAAACCCTAAACCCGAAACCCTAAACCCTAAACCAAAACCAAAACCAAAACCACCCCGAATGCTCTCAACCAAAAAAACCCAAAAAACACCCCAAAAATCGCCAAAACTTTGCTGCTCCGCCGCCATGTCGCCGCCGCCGGTTTCCGGCCGGTTCACCCCTTCACCCGAGTTGCCTCACCTTGATGAACAACATACTCAAAAATCAGCTTCATTGGAAAAGGATTGCCCGTCCAAATCGCCTCTTCAATTTCCGCAAATTCCGGCCACTTTTGCGTCGACAGTCTCCACCGGTCCGATTGCCGCCGATCATACATCATTTGAAGCGCCTCCTCACGGCGACTCATGTGTCCAAAAATCAGAAAGATCGGACTCCGTTTGCCCAGCCGATTTTACATCCAAAGTTGCGTCGGTACTGTTCACCGCGCCACGTCCCACGTTTCTGTCCACTCCGGCCGATTCCGGAAACCTCTGTTCAATCGGGACCACGATCTGGAAAGCCCATGACCAGACGATTCCAACGCCACAAGCCCCGTTGTCAACGGTGTTCAGCGCCGACGGGAATTTCAGATCTACGTTTTCCGCCGCAGAAACCCTAACGCCGACGGGGTTTTTCTTCAATTCCGGCGTCGTCGCCGCTCCGTTGGTCAAGTCCTCTGAACCATATACTCCACGATCTATGGGTAATCCAATTATATCTTCAATTTCAGCTAATTCATCGCCGATCAGAAACGCCCAAATTGGCGATTTTCAATCGATTTCATCCAATTCTAGTGTCCAATCGGCCCCTCCGACTTCCGGTTCTCGTGCTTTGGATACCGGTTCTGTACTCCCCATGATGTCGCCGGCGATCGCTGCAACTCCGGCCGGTAACTCGCTGGTCAACTCGGGCGAGTCAAACCGTCGTGTTGACCGAGTTGACTCGGCAGTCAATGGTTCTGCATCTGCGGTCAAACCCGTCGTTCGTGCTGAGGTTCGGGCTACTGTTTCTTTTCGTGACGCTCTTGCACCTCCGTCTCCTCGCACCGTGCAGAAAAGTTTCGAGGATGTGCGTAATTCGATGGAGGAGCTGCCTGAGCCGTCTATTCTGGATGGTAAGCCGGGTATCCGATTCCCGGTTGAGGTAATTTCTTCACTGATCGAACCTTTTAAATATGCTCTAGTCGGTAAAATTTCGGGGAACAGGTCCTTAGTCCCTAATTCTTCGATTTCTGTGGCTTTCGAAAAAATGGGACTAGTGCGATCGTTTGACTTGAAATTCTTACCCAGAGGTTTTTTGGTCATTTCTCTCTCATGTGAAGAAGATTACGCGCGCGTTTGGTCGAGGGGGAACATTTTTGTGGGACCACTTGGGATCCGTTTTTCTAAGTGGACCCCCGAATTTAATCTGCATGAGGAATCCCCCATTGCGCCAGTCTGGATCCGTTTTTCGGGCTTACCCTTGCATTTGTTCAACAAGCGTACTCTTTTTGCTATTGCGAGTCTTGTAGGTAAGCCTGTTAAGATGGACGACCACACCGCTGATGTCTCTCGAGGCACTTTCGCCCGAGTATGTGTGGAAATTGATGTTTTACAGCCTCCCATTCAGCAGGTTTGGGTTGGTTGGGGTGATCACACACAGGTTATTGATGTCATTTATGAGAAGATCCCCGCATATTGCATTGACTGCAAGATGCTGGGACATTCAGTTACCGTGTGTTATTCTCACGGGAAGAATCCTAGGCCGTCGAGGCCTAAACCCGTTTTTCAAAAATCTCAAGATCCAGTTCCTCCCAAAGCACAAACACCCCAGGAGGGTGCTGTTCCTGTCTTTAATCCTGGACCACAGCCTCAGCTTCATTTAAATGGCGATGGCCCTAGACGTAGACGGAGGAGGCGGCCTGTGCACAGGGGTCCTCCTGCTGGAGCCCCCCCTACAGTTCCTGATGTTCCGCATCAAGTTACTTCCTCAAATGCCTTTGAGGTTTTGTCACCCTGGCATGATGAGGCTCAGCGTTGCGACGCTACTGAGTTGGTTGGTCTTAATCCTGATCTTGGATCCCACTTGGAGGTTGTGGGTGATGGTTTACTTGGAGATGCTCCTTTGGATCAGGCTCCTGTTGTTGATGTTGACCCGATTAGTTTGGGTCTGCCCATTGTTGACGCCTTACCTTCGGGTACGGCTTGTGTGTCTGTTCAGTCTTTGGTTCATCAGTTTGAGGAGGGGGGTTTTGGCACTTCTGTTCAGTGCATGGAGAATCACAGCTGCCATTCGATTCCTTCCATTCCTTCTTCTCCAGATGTTTCCTCTCATCTTGAGGAACTTGTTGCTCAACAGGGGTCTCCTGTTTGTGAGCGGATTGTCGAGCGTATGTCTGCTGATGACCTCGACACGGGGTTTGATCGACATTCTGATTCTGGTGCTCAGGATACTGATATGTCGAACGTGAATAAAAGGAAAAAGGAAGCGTTGGGAGATTCGTTTAAGCGGCGGCCGGGTGCTTCTGCTCATCGATCTCCATGAATTCCCTCATTTGGAATGTTCGGGGACTTCGGAGTTCGGAGTCCCAACAGCGGCTTCATGCTTATGTGAAGGCGCATCAGATTAAGATTTTGGCCATTTTGGAGCCGATGATCATGTTGGACCAGAGATTCATGACTCGCCGTTTTGGTTTTTCTAGAGTCATTTCGAATCTTTCTGGTAATATTTGGGTTTTTTCATCCGCGGATGTGCAGACTGAGTGTGTTTTTGATCATGCTCAGTTCCTGCACATCAAGGTGTCCGCCTCTTTTTTATCGACTGAGGTGTTTTGTTCATTTGTTTATGCCAGCTGCGGCTACGTTGAGCGCAGAGATCTTTGGTCTTCCCTTCTTCAGGTCAAGCCTGCTCTGGGTCCTTGGCTTCTTGGCGGTGATTTTAATATAGTCAGAGATGCATCTGAGTGTTTGGGCACCCGTGGTGGTAGGCTTCTACCCATGGAGGAGTTCAATACTTTCATTTTGGATTCTGGTCTGGTTGATGCCGGTTTTGAGGGCTCTTCGTTTACCTGGACGAATAAGACCATTTGGAAGCGGTTGGACAGGGTTATGGTCTCCGTTGATTGGGGTGATCATTTCAGCTCCATTCGTGTTGAACATCTTCCCCGTACTTTCTCTGACCACTGTCCGCTTTTGGTCACCGCTCCGGTTTTTGCCCGTGGGCCGAGCTCGTTTCGCTTCCAGCGTATGTGGCTTCGGCATCATGGTTTTTTGCAGACTGTTCGGCTTAATTGGTTTCTGCCTTGTAGTTTGAGTGGTATGCCTCGCCTTTTTGCTAAGATTAAGCGCCTCAAACATCACCTCAAGTGGTGGAATCAGGATGTTTTTGGGAACCTTTTCGATAAAATCATTGAGGCTGAGAGGGCTGTTCGGTCCGCTGAGGTTGTCTGTGAGGCTGATCCTTCTGAGTTGAATTGGACTTCTCTGTCTGATCGCAATGAGGATCTGGCCCGTGTCACCGCCATGGAGGCGGATTTTTGGAGACAGAAAGCTGCTTGCCACTGGTTAGAGGATGGTGAGAGGAACACCAAACTCTTTCACAACATGGTGAAGAAGAAAAGGGTGGCGAATAAGATTTTCCGCATCTGGGATAATGGGGTATGCCTGACGTCTCCTGAGTTGATTCAGCAGTCGGGAGCCTCGTTTTTCCAGCATTTGCTTACTGGTGACCCCTCTGCGCTTGCGAGTCCTGATTTTTCGGGCTTCCCCTCCGTTATCTCTGCTGTGGAGAATGAGGGTATTGTTGCGACCCCTTCTTTGGAGGAGGTTCGTGCGACCGTCTTCTCCATACATCCTGATAGTGTGGCTGGGCCTGATGGCTTCTCCTCGGCGTTCTTTCAGCATTGTTGGGAGATTGTTCATCAGGATGTTTTTGATGCTGTCCTGGATTTTTTCAGGGGTTCTCCCCTCCCCCAGGGTTTTACCGCCACCACAATCACTCTGATCCCCAAAGTCGCGGGTGCTCATGCTTGGTCGGACTTCCGTCCGATTAGTCTGTGCAATGTCACTAATAAGATCATCTCTAAGCTGTTGTACTCTCGGCTGAGGGTTGTGGCGGAGAGACTTATTTCACCGAATCAGAGTGGCTTCGTTCCGGGTCGGATGATCTCCGATAATATTCTCCTAGCCCAGGAGCTCACTCACAGTCTCACTCTCCCCACTCGTGGCGGTAATGTTATCCTGAAGTTGGATATGGCCAAGGCCTATGACAGGGTCCAGTGGCCTTTCCTCTTCGAGGTTTTGAGACACTTTGGTTTCTCGGAGCGGGTTGTGGAGATGGTCTCGGCTTGCATATCTCATTGTCATTTCTCCGTGAACATCAATGGCTCTCTCTCGGGGTTCTTTGGTTCCACTAGAGGCCTCAGACAGGGCGATCCCTTGTCCCCCATGCTTTTCATTTTGGGGGCGGAGTACCTATCGCGCGGCCTTGACCGCCTCTACCTGCAGCATCCTGAGCTCAGGTACCGCTCTGGTTGTGATATCCTGATTTCCCATCTGGCTTATGCTGATGATGTCATTATTTTCGCCAATGGTGGGTCTCGTAGTTTGCGGCGCCTTATGGGTTTACTGCATCATTATGAGAATTGTTCGGGTCAGCTGGTGAACGCTGTCAAAAGTTCTGTTATCTTGCCTCCGAGGTGCTCTGAGCGACTTCGCTCTCGGATTTTGCGCATCACCAGGTTTGCGGAGGGTCATTTGCCCCTCAAGTACCTCGGAGTCCCCTTGTTTAGGGGTAACCGAGTATGTCCCTTTTTGAGCACCTCCTACAATCTGTTCGTAGGAAGTTAGAGGGTTGGGAGATCCGGACGCTCTCTCCGGGTAGCCGCATAACCCTTATCCGCAGTGTGCTCCTCTCCATGCCGATTTATCTGTTTCAGGTGGTACAGCCACCGCTTGCTGTCATGGAGAAGCTTGAGCTGGTTTTCAACGCTTTTCTCTGGGGGTCGCGGACACTGGAGAAGAAATGGCACTGGGCCAAGTGGTCTCGAGCCTGTCTCCCACTGATGGAGGGTGGTCTTGGCTTCCGCAGATTGAAAGATCTGGTGGATAGCTTTTCTATTAAGTTGTGGTTCCGGTTTCGGCAGGGCTCCTCTCTCTGGGCGAGATTCCTTTTACGGAAGTATTGCCAGATGGATGCTCCTGCCTCTGTTCTCCCTCGTGGTTTAATATCCCCCACCTGGCGTCGTCTCCTACGGATCAGACCTCGCGCCGAGCCCGGCATTCGCTGGCGCGTTGGCCTTGGAGACGTGTCCTTTTGGGATGACATATGGTTTGGGGATACTGCTCTGTCCAGCCAGTGTGAGGTCCGTGGGGGCCGTGATGTTCGGGTTTTTCACTTTTTGTCTGAGGGGGCTTGGGATTTCGATCTTCTTTGCGCTGTGGTGGCCCCTTCCGTTGCTGAGGCGATTACTTTGACCCCGATTGCCTTTGGCGAGCCTGATTTGGCGCTTTGGATTCACAGTTCTGACGGTGCTTTTTCGATTAGGTCTGCTTGGGAGCTTGTCCGATTGAGAGACCCTGTTTCTGATATCTTGACTCCTTGTTGGGGCCGTTGGTTGAGGCCCACGATGTCTTTTTTTCTTTGGAGATTTTGGCATCAGTGGCTCCCGTTGGATGATATGCTCCAACGTCGTGGCTTTGAGTTGGCTTCTCGATGCCAGTGTTGTGATATGTCGGAGACATTTACACATGTCTTCATTGATGGCCCGATAGCCCGTTATGTCTGGCATTTCTTTGGGGCCATATTTCGTGTCCGGATCCCCTGCACAGGGGATCTCAGGTTGTTCCTTAGCGCTTGGAAGAGAAATCTTCATTGGGCACCTGGGGGCCACGTCAAGGAGTTTCTGCCCTTCATTGTTTTGTGGTTTCTCTGGATGGCTCGTAATGATGCGAAGCACCGTCAGTTGCGTATTTCTGGGGAGACTGTGAAGTCTCAGATTTTGTCTTATCTGCGTCTTGCCCATGCTGCTTTCATTGTTAAGCCCAAGCACTGGCTTGGTGCCTTTGAGGCGGCGAGATCGCTGGGAATTTTTGTTGCCTTTCAGCGGACCCATAGGTTAGCGATTGTCCGGTGGCTCTGTCCACCACCTGGGTGCTTTAAGCTGAATGTTGATGGGAGTTCGAGGGGCAATCCTGGGGAGTCGTCTGTCGGTGGTGTTGTGCGTGATTCTTCTGGCAGGGTGGTGCTCTCCTTCAGCGAGTTTATCGGAGTCGGGACCAATGTCCGGGCGGAGCTTTGGGCGGTTTGGAGGGGCCTTCTTATCTGTTCCGATCTCGGTCTTTTTCCCCTTTAGGTTGAGACCGATTCTCAGATTTCTCTTCAGATCCTGCGTTCTCGTCGGTGTCATTGGGACCTTCATCATACAGTCACTCGGATTCTGTTTCTTTTGAGGGGGCGGGCGGTTCATTTTTCACATATTTTTCGGGAGGGAAATTCGGTGGCGGATGCGTTGGCGGCGAGGGCTCATACCATTAGGGTTTATACCTTAGAGTTAGGTCCTTCACTACCCAGACACATATCCATACTGACCCGCTCGGATATCTCCGGGCTTCCCTACCTTAGATACAGATGTTCTTAGCTATTTGCAGCCCCTTCCTTTATTTGGATCTATTTCTATATATATATATATATATTTATATATATCTATATTTATTTTTTCCTTTGCAGGTACTGTCTCTTTGGAGTGCTTTGTTTCTTTGGATTTGGGTGGACTCTCGCACCTTCTCCATTGGTGCTTTTATTTGGACCACCCTGTTCTCTGGCGGTCGCTCTCTGCAGGCTTCTCCTTGGCCGCCGCTTTCTATATTTTGTGTTCTCTTGCCGGGTTTTATGGTGGCTTTGGATGATCTCTCTCAGTGGTTTCTCTGGCCCAGAGCTCCATTCAATTCATGTCGGGATTTATATGTTCTCTGCTTTTGCTACGTGCATTGGTGGCTCTCCATGTTATCTCTTGGCTACCTCTTATATCAACGTTCCAGTCACGCTTGGATTTATGACGTTATGAGCTCCATACGTTTTCACCTTCTTCTGGGGATTTGAAGTTTCTCTTACTTCAGCTGGATTGCGACCGATCTCGGACTAAGACGCCATTTTCATGTTGGACTTATACCGACAGACGGCTCAGAGATGTGTACAATTGGTTGTCTTTTGCACCTACATCTGAGTCGGATCTTTACAGTTTAGACATGTTTCGATTTGTTTTGATGTATTTAGCGCTGCTCTTATATGTTAATTTTTATTATACGCTTTTCCTAGGGATTAGATTTTGGCACGTGTATTTGCCACCCTAGGTTTTATGTCTTTATGTTTTATGTGTTGTCAGACTCGCTTTTAGAGAGGTCTTGGTATACCTCCCCTCTCTTTAGGCCTTATCTTGTATTTCTTTTGTGTTTATATATACAGGTAGGGGTCCGCCTAACCCCCCCGCTTTCGGCGGTGTTTTATTAAAAAAAAAAAAAAAAACCCTAAACCCTAAACCCTAAACCCGAAACCCGAACCCCGAACCCGAAACCCGAAACCCCAACCCCGAACCCCCAACCCCCAACCCCCAACCCCAAACCCCAAACCCCAACGGCGAAAAAAAAAAAAAAACCCTAAACCCCAACGGCGAAAAAAAAAAAAAAAAACCCTAAACCCTGAGCCCTGAGCCCTCAGCCCTAAACCCTAAACGATCGGGTCTAGTTGGAAATGATAAATAAGTATAGAGTTCGACATAGGACAGGTGTTGATGAAATGATAGAAGGTTCTAGGTTTAAAATAAATAAAAAAATAATGGTGTGGATGCCAAATGGCCTGGGATTTGACACAATCCCAGGCAGTGATAATAAGTCAGATTGATCGCCGAAAAGTACGATCTATGCTCTATTAATCAACACCACACTATTATTATATTGCCTAAACATAAGGTGAGCAAAAATTCCGCCGATATATCGCACTTATCGTGTTGAGCAAAAATATCGATCGTTCCAATATATCGCCATTATCGTGTCGTAAAAAACTAATATATCAAATTTAATAGTATATAGAATATTTTGTAACAGATCTCATACCGAATTTTTTTGTATCAATATCTGTATTGAATTCAAAAACTTTTGGAACCAAAATACCGAAATTTTTTAATATATTTTAAAATTATAATATAATATTATTTGGCTCACTTGCTCTTTCAATTCTAATTTTTTATGTGCGACTTTTTAGCTTTTTTGTGATGATAATAACACGATTTTTTTAAAAAAATGCATCATAAGCGACATTATACCGATATCGTACCGAAATTTCGGTATACCGAAGTTTTTTTGGTAAGAACATAATGAAATTTATATCATAATGAAATTTCGCTATACCGACATGATGGTATACCGAAATTTCAGTACGATATACGATATTATTTGGGAAAATCGGTATATTGTACTGAGTCAAGCCTACCTAAACTACAACGAGACTATAAGATTTATTTTTTTTTCTAAAAGCAAAAAAAAATATTTGGAGTGGTCTTTTACATATTAAATACACCAATACCAACACGTTCCTCCAAATTGAGAATTTTAATATGAGAGTATAATAACATATTATTATACTATATTGGTTTTCTAGCATATAAACTCACGATCTAGTGGTGAATAAGAAAGCATTATTGTGCACGTCGATATTGTTAAAAAACTCTAATAGTGAACAATGATTAAAATTTATAAAAGTAATATATGTTATCATTTTTTCATAATACAAATCGAATGATATAAACTAAATATATGGTATCCGTCAAAATATTAAACTCAAATAAATAATAAAATGATTCAAATTATTTTTTTTGGAAATCAAAATTTTAATTTTTATTAGATAATGCACTTGCTAGTCCTATTTAAAATAGTGTATGGCTTACTGGACTGATTAACATCAACCTGTATATTTCAAATCTAGATAAGAGAGTTGGACTTTTACGCAGGAAGATTATAGGGTACACAATATATGTTAAATCACTTACTTTGACAATATTATGTCCAGTAGTTCTCCACCTTCACACAACCTGGGAGATAAGGGGGGAAAATAAAAAATGCGCTCACATTTGACAAAAGAGAGAAACTAATTTCGTTACATTCCGCTTGGCACAAAAGGTCAAGGAACCCACCATCTTCCCAGCTCCCCACCACATTCTTAAAACTCAATTCATTTCCAAAGTTAAATGAATGTCATGAAATGAGCTCTATATTTAACTTGAAAAGAAAAATCTGGTAAATTGCATATGCAGGAATTTTTTCACCAGCAATCCAAGAACTTAGAGTTGCAGATCACCTCCGGAAAAGAGTTAAAAAAAGTGAAAACCCACTGAAGTCTACCAATGATACAAAACATTGCATTTTTTTTTATCAAACCAAAAATTTCAGAACTTGGAAAAGCACAATCATGCATTAGATAGATAATAATTGTACCATTGCTGCTAGATTCTGCTACCGCAGCATCGACTATGTCTTTTAGATAAAGGGTCTTGGATTCTCTCCGAACAGCATGGCAGGTTATTACAATCTTTGGTTTGCAATCAATGATCCTCTGGGCAAGAGACTCCGAGAAAAATCCAGCAAACACAACCTGAACAAGCGAGCACATCAACTTTATATTTTTCAGGAGTAGATGACCCGCCCAAAAATTGAAGATATAACCAACATATTCTAGTACAGTACCGAGTGAACAGCCCCTATTCGCGCACAAACAAGCATGGCGATAGGAAATTCCACGATCATAGGCAGATAAATCAAAACAGCATCACCCTTTTGGATGCCAACATCTTCAAGTAATTTCCAAGCTGTTAGGATGCAAAGCGTGGGATAAAAACAGAATTATTATATGAAAATCACTTTTATAGCGATTTATAGCAGAAACTATGAGAGTCCACAAGCAAAGTAATGATAAAGTGACCTGACAAACTCTCTGCAGGAGATGTTTGTAAGTCAAAGTGGCGTCAACTCAAGGTTCGTTTCCTTCCCAATAGATTGCAAATTTTTCACCATCTCCTGTTGCGATGTTTGCATCTAAACAATTGTAGCAGAGGTCGGTAATCCCACCCTTGAACCACTGATCCCAAATAAAAGTCAAACATTTAATAAGTCTAGAAGAAGTGCAACGAAAAGCGAAAAGAAAGGAGGGAAGTTAATATCTAAATGACTTCAATGTTGATAGACCCCTTTCGAATGTCGACATTCTCCGAGTAGACAAACTGTTCCCATTTTTGTTTCCAGTAAAAATGGATGCAAAATCGGACCACAATCCAGCAGGGTCTCCTCAGTAGACTTTCTATACATCTCCGGAAACTGCAGCACCACCTCAGCACGATTTAAAAAAGGGAAGGAGGCATGAAGCAAAGATCAAAACGACTTAAAAAATACCTGGCCGGGGGAAGAGACATGAGTCTGCGCAGATAAATCGTGGCTGGGGATTATTAGATGATCCTCTTCGGAAGCAAGCGCCTCGCCAAGGATGAGAGCATTCAATTGGGAGATCTTGCCAGCTTTAGAGGGGAGAGCGGTCATAGACTCAACGTGACGCAACTACTTCGAATCCATGGGCGATTGAAAGAGAGATGGTCGTAGGTGGTGCGTGTGAAACTTCAATATAAATATGGAGGGGACTTGGAGATCCAGCTGATCCTCCTCGTTCCCCTCGCAGATTTGCTATTATTATTATTATTTAAATACGATTCCTGCAAATGATATCATTAGTATTACTATTAATTGTACCGGGTGTGATATGGACCCTTTTCCATTGGATATTATAATCATTATTATGAAAAGAAGGTGAATTGCAGTAGCAACAGACACAACTCAACCCGTTGGATGCAAACCGACCACGGAAAAATGTTTAATTTTTCAAAAGTATTATTTATTTCAAAAAATAAATAAAATAAGCTCCATTTTTTATTTTGGGACACTTTTGGATAAATCTCTAATCATAAAATCAATTTTAAATTCAGTACTTATGTCATAAAATTATATTTTTTACTTCCTAATACACAATTTTTTTTGAATTCACTCCCTACTTCATATTTTATCTCATTGCCCCTTTAAATTCAATTTTATTTCCACAATTACAACTGTCCCTTCCCCCAATTTCTCTCGTACATCCCTAACTCATCTCCATAAATTTTCATCTCCTCTTCTCCCCCAATTTCTCTCCACTGATTTCCATCTCTTCCTTCGTTGAGAACCACAGGCCATACAAACCCGCCTACTTGCGACACCTACTGGCGGCGATTTGGAAGCCAACGATGACAGTGGACAGAGAGGCAAAGCAAAGCAAACGAGGAAGTGAGTTTCTTCTTCTATATTCGCTTGATTTGTCCAACTTTTTATATAATTTGTGCAATATTGTTTTAATTTTCTCATGTATGTGGAAATCCAATTTTTTAAGCTTTGAATCCGGCTCCATTGCTTCAAACAGGCTTAACATGATAGCTATTTCATTACTTAAGGCATAGGGACCATAAATAACATATATATCTTCTAAGTAATATTATACTGTCAAATATCTTCATTAGCTAAATGAAATGTGTGAATTAGAATATTTTTGTGAATCCTACTTATTAATTGGTTATTTTTAGATCCTTTTTGTCATGGGTTTTGGTGTGCCTGATATACTATAATGGATGTGGAAAGTAATATTATAATGCACTGAACCTGGTCGCCAATAAATGTAGTTATAGTAAATGATTTGTTTGGAGAAAATGAGTTATAGTTGGGTGAATCTATTGCAAAAGAAAGGCGTATATTGTTTATCGTATATTTTAGTCAATAATTTTTTGAATTGAGGTGTTTGCTTTACTTGTTTTATCACGTTTGTTTGTTGTCATTGAAATTTTCATTTGCTAAATTATTGTTAATTTTCGTTCTTTCATTTTGTAAAATAGTATATCAATATAACCTTTTTTGTTTTTTCATTTTTGTAAATGGTTGCTCAATAATAGATCATTTTGGCAATGGTTGATCATTTTGGTAAATTTTTGTTCCGTCATATTTTAATTTAAATTTCTAATACTAGAACAATTTTTTTACTGTGTTGGGTGCAGCAATGAAGCATGGTTCGAAAACTGAAAGAGTTACGAGACATTATGAATTGATTAGTCGTTGTTCTCCTTCCTTTTTTCAGAGCACGGTTCAAAAATTGAAACCAAAAATTGGTTTGAGGCAAATGTTGACTTTGAAGGAAACTCCTTTTTTTCACTTGTTTGAAATGCCTAAATTTCATGTTAATTTTGCTAGGGTTGAGTCAATTCTCCGTAGATATGACCTGATTTCATATGCTTTTGTTTTTGGTGATAAAATATATATCCCATTTATTTCAGCTGAATTTTCTGTAGTTACGGGGCTGAAAGATATTGGACAGTACATTGATTTAGATATGTCAATGGAATCTGATATTGTCAGGAGACATTTTCAAGGAAAAACAAGTATTGTCAAACGAAAAAATATTGCAGCAAAACTTGATATGTTAGCAGACAAGCAAGAAGATATCGATGTTGACGATTTTGTAAAGCTATATATTATTTTTGTTTTCAATTGTATCTTATTTCCAACAAGCAATTGTACGACTCCTCGGTTCTTGTTGCCTTATGTTGACGACCTCAGCAAGATATGCAATTATGCATGGGGCAATGCAGCATATAGATTTTTAAATGAAGAAATTTCGAAACATGTACGCGATGGCGAAAGGAGAAAGAAATATTTTGATGGTTGCGTAATTGGATTGATGGTAAGTTGGATTTGGTATTGAATTTCTTACTATATTTTAATCCTAACTAATATGAATTTTCATTTTAGGCATGGGTGTATGAACGGATTCCATCAGTTGGGAAACCATGTGCTTTGCATATATTTCCAAGGTTTTTTCGTTGGGTTGACTCTAAAATCCCAAACGATCTCGATGCAGCTTATGTTGCTTTTCTTTCCATAACAAAGAATAAGGTTTGAAATAATAGTATGCAATTGTATTATTTGCTATGATTGTAAATAATTTTATATAATCATAATTATTAGTGCAATTATACATAGGTTCTCCCCATCTACCCTTTACTTGAGGAGAGGATACTTGTTCGTAATCGTGACAATGATAACAAGGTTAGAAAAAATATAATATGACATGAATTGGTACAGAAATATTTTTATGTTAGTTAAATTTTTATTATTTGTAATCTTTTATGAGATATGGAAAAATAAATGTAGGCTCAAATAAAGCGACTGGATGCGATTATCAGAGCACAAGAGGAAGAGATAAGAGAAATGAAGAGAATTTTCATGTTGAAAATATGGAAGGTAAAAATAGAGTTTCAAAGGGGAAGGAGAGAAGATATACAGAAGAAAATAATGATTTGATTCCTCGTGATGCACATGATTTTGATGAGTTTGCAGATGAAAGTTTAAAATCTATTGAAAGTGGTGATAAAGTTCCTTTCAATGGATATGATGGTGGTTCTGATTTAGCGAAAAAAAGGAGAAAGAGTGTAGAAGAAAGTGATGAGTATATGACATTTGAGGCTCATAAATTTGATGCAGCTGAAAAATTAAATGCTTTTGAAATTGGTGACAAAGTTTCTTTCGAGGTTTATGATGGTGGTCATGCTTCAGAAGGAAAGAGCGAAAAATATGTTGATACGGATGGAATTGAAAATGAACAGGCTATTGAGGATTCACATAGAGATGGAGTTGACAACAATATTGAGGTGAATAGTAAAAGTGACGCTGACAAAGAGGAGAAGACTGAGTTGAAGAATGACATTTCTTCGATTGCTCGTGATGTTATGAGTAGGCAAGATAGGAGACTAAAGGGTAAGGAAAAAGACTTTGTGACACCTCCTTCCACAACCCCAAAAAAGAATAAAAGAAAACTAGTCCGTCATAGAGTTGCGGATAAGCCTATTGAGCTGGTAAATCTTAAAAACATTTCATGTACTATATATATATTATTTCTATATAATATTTGATACTGTAAAAATTTTGCTATTACAGGAAAATTCAGAATTAGTTGTAATGCAAATTGCACAAGCTGCAGTAAAGGAGGCAAATCAAATGGATGATGAGTTGTTGGAATATGTTGGGCGGTCATCAATTTCTGATAGCGATAGGAATATTGTGGATACATTTTTTAAAAGATCTGATATGAGGTAATTCTTTTATATGTGATCTTGTTTTTATGTTTTGTCAATTTCTGGAGTAGTTTCTTTGATTTTAGAGAAATAATACACTTTTTTTAGGAGGAATTTTGGAGAAGTATGAAGTTACAAGTTTCCAGCCAAACGCTGTGTGACTTGCTGTATGACAAGGAGTTGATGGATGACGTGATAAATGCACACCTAAATATTTTGTCAAGAAATTTTGTGAGATATGGAAATCCACCGAAAATATGGGTTTTAAATTCTGTGGTTCAGGTAATTGAATTTAATTCAGCAATCTATCATGCATAATTAATTTAATAAAATTTTATGTTATAGGCCGAATTTCAAAAAAAGTTCATGGGACGAAAAAGGAAAAAAATTTGATGTTTGCGGACATTCCAAGATTTATAGATTCATTAAGCCGAAGTAGCCGTAGTATTCTTGGAGAGCTGAATGCTAATGTTCTCAATGAAAGCCGATATATTTTGATGCCTTTGAACACAAAATTTCATTGGTTTTTGCTGGTTTTGGACACCGTGACTAGTAAATTCATGCACATGAACTCGTTGTGGTCACCCCAAACAAAAGGGTTTGTCAAGATATTTGTAAGTTTGTATTATTTGCTACTTACAACATTAAGTTGAATACCACAAAAGAATATCAACTAATTCCGGAAATTCTTTCTCAGGCTAAGTTCATCTCTAGCTACATCAAGAATTCACTTCGATATCCTGCCCCAAAAGCACAAGTTGATGATCGTTATAGCCGACAACAGAGTGGAGTCGTTGATTGTGGGGTATTCGTGTGCCTATGGGTAGAAGCCTTTACACAAGATGACCCGGAATTTTGGGGATACGTGAGAATGCTTGTAGTATTCACGAATATCGTGCACACATGGCTTCCACCATTTTGGCCGATGAATATGGGATCCTTCACCATTTAGCTGGAAATTCTACTTGAATGATGTTCTTGGTTGTTGGCTTGTATGTTCTGTAACATTGTTTTTCATATGCACTGCTTTTGTAACCTGAGATATTTCACCATTAACTGTAATATTTGTTTACTTTATGTTGTGTCATAATCAACATTTTCCCGAATATACAATTTTGCATTTCCAAGACAGACCTCAATTTCAAACAGAACCATTCCCAGTTAGCATCGTTCTCAGCCTCCACTACAGCAAATGCTAAAGTGAATAGATCATCATTAGCATCTTTTGTCATAGCACTTAGTATGCATCCTTTTGAATTTATTTTTAATATGTGTTCCATCTAAAAAAATCAAAGGTCTGCATCCCTTAACAAATCCAACAATACATGCATGTAAAGAGATAAAAAGTCGTCGAAACTTGTTCATTTGATCAACCTCGCAATCAGCCCAACTACCAGGATTTGTTTGTTTCAAAGCATCACAATACCACCTCAATTTGTCAAAACATCCTTTCTATGTCCCATAAATTTGATGCATTGCTATTTCCTTGCCCATCCAGGCCTTATGATACTTCAATTCAACGCCATATTCCCTATGAATATCTCTTACAATTGCAGATGGTCGATATGATGGTTCCCCTCTCAATTTATCTTTAACAATATTAGCCACCCAAACAGAATCAGCCTTTGGATGGCCCCTAGTTCGAAGATTTGCCTCTCTACATACGTGCTGAAGACAACATTTTCTAATTCCAAACGTTTCATCTGCCTTATATTTGGATGCATATATTCTCCATGAACAACCTTTGACAATACAAACAACTATAATTTTTTGACTATCATTTTTCTTATACACAAACAATCTCCTAGTAGCAATAGCATAGTTTTTAACAACCTTTCGAAACTCATCAGGATTTTTAAAATTTTTCCTTCTCCAGGAATCAAATGACTCCAAGCATCAATGGAGTTACTTTGTAGAACCATTTCAAATTGAGAAGCACTCGAAGAACCAACATCTGTATCAACATCATTCCTTAAAGAAAATCAACAATAAAATAAATCAATAAATAAATTCAAGTTTCAAAAGTGAATGATGTATTAAATGCTTCGCTCGAAATACCAACATCCGTATCTTAGATAAAAATGAACTATTAACTGTATGAATAAATTAAACGAAAAAAATTCAATCATTTATTTCTAATGTTCACGTGTGACACAACTACAAATAAAAATACAGGAATTACCTGAGGTTATTCATGTCAATTGGAATAATTTCATCTTTTTGGATTGCTATCATGTCAATGATGTTCATTTTCATGTAAGCAAACAATGTGATCAAATTACCGACATCCTCATCTTCATTCAATGTCACATATAACTTTCGGTGAGGTGCAAGGTATTGTATGATGGTTGAAGAAGGATTGATTTGATCACATTTGTTGGCAAGATGAAAATACATCTGCATTAGGCTCATATTTTCCTCGATTGTAAAGATAAACAATCGCCTATTGTACAAACAACTTCCTAGCAGCATCACATCACCTTCAATATTGACTCAAATATCTTCACAGAAAAAATTGAGTGTTATTGTTTCCAATATAATGAAGATAAATACAAGGACTTCCAAGCAGCTTGTTGTCAGTATTCACATAAAAAAAATGTGCGTCATTGGTTTCATTGTTCACTTTTCCTCATAAACAAATCTTCAAAGCTAAAAAAACATTAACAAACACAACCAACACACATAATATATAAACACAAAATTTACATTTTCGTCCAGTATCTGCGCTCAATATGAACCTGGAAATTCTCAACAAACACAACCAATGCACACTATTTATATTTGAACTAAGCTCAACTACTTTCTAGTTTCAAAATTTTTCTCAACATTGTTTTTTTAGCGAATTGGGGATACATACAAAACATAACACTTGTTTACTGTATGTTGTACAACGACCTACAAGAAATACTTTACTCGATATTCTGGTTCGGGAATTGAACAAACCCCATAACAATACACATTAATTATGGTCTTCTCTTTCCTCTACGGTTTGCCTTACTGGTTGGTTATGATGATAATAAGATTTGGGTGTTTCAAATGGATATGGGGATTTTTTTGTTTGATCTTGTGCAATCTAATATTCTAACAATCAGATGCATATATTCACACAAAAAAAATTTCACGCTCAGGAATTTCAACAAACACACAAATAACATAAATTTTGTTGACAAAGATGAATTACCATCTCCATTATACAATTTTTCATTGAAAATAAAATCTCTTCAACAAAGTTGCACGTAATGTACGACCCGAAAATCAGACTACGTATAAGCCATGCATAATTATTACTATTTAAATTTAAAATGATTTTTATATATATATATAT
The DNA here is from genome assembly GCF_025594145.1 of Primulina tabacum. Lineage (NCBI taxonomy): Eukaryota > Viridiplantae > Streptophyta > Magnoliopsida > Lamiales > Gesneriaceae > Primulina > Primulina tabacum. Next base: position 19,122,018 of record NC_134551.1, on the reverse strand, counting down.
ATATGAAGGGTCTAATTCATTTTGATATTTGACAAGTCATAACTATTATTTTTAAATGCAAAAGTTTAGTTTTATCTTTTCAGTTAAATACGCGAGGCCGGACCGGAGTTTGGAGATTAGAGATAAGATTAATAATAAGAAGACATTCCTAAATTTAATTTAAGTCAAAGAATAATTTAATTTAAAGAAAAAGAAGGTCCTTGGGGTTTAATAAATTAATTAGAGCTAAGTTGGTAATAAGTTCTTTGATTAATATTTAATTAAAGCTTAAAATAAAATATGTAAATAAATGGAGGATGAATTAATCTAGGTATAAAATAGTCAAGAAATTAAACATAACAATTTAATACTTAAATTTTAAGTCAAGTATGCAATGCAATGTTCTATTCTAAATTAAATTGTCATTCATAAAAAAAATATATAATGAATGTATTAAACATTAAGAATTTTAAAATGCCAAGAAATAAAACACTATCATACCATGCAAGAGTTAGTAATAATATTATGTTAAGACAATTCAAAAATTGTAGTAAACCTCATTCAAATCACCTCATTAGCCTTTAAGGTGAATACAATTCTCACCTTTAATTCATTAGTTATTAGTGAATTCAAACACAATAATATACCTAGAGTCTTCATTACCCATCATGCTAGTAACTGAACGAAATCATGCAACAAAATGAGGAAAGGAATCGCAACTAAGGGAGAAGACATAATTCAAAAACCCATTCACTCTTGCACTTGTAACTCCTAACTAAATGCATATTATTACCCCATTAACACCTCCTATAACACCCTTCTTCATTGCCTAACAAACCTACACCCTCACCTTCGAAAATGCATCAGAATATCAGCGCTTAATCGTGTAAGAACAGCACAAGAACAAGAAAGGAAATCCAACTCCGGTTCCGCCGCGCCGTATTGTCGTATTGGTTTGTTCTTCTTCAAAACGATTTCCAGGCATGTATATGTTGCTTCTTTGCTCTTCAATCAAGTACTATAGATATTTTAAAACACCATATGCTCAGGATTTATGAGGCAAAAACGAGATTTTGACAGCAACAATACCAAGGTTTCTGCACAGATTTTTTTGGCTTATGCTTGGTGACTCACGGTTTTGAATTGTTTGGTGCTTCAGGAGGTTGTCTCATTTTCCAGGCACACAAGGCTGCATTTAGGAATAAATTAGAATGTGTTAGGATGTTTTTGGTTCAATGGTTCAAGTCCATAAAGCACAACAAAGAAGTTTACAGCAACATTTCCATCATTCCATGAGTTACAGTTTTATGTTCAAGTTTCTGTCATTGGGTGTTTAAAGTGGGGTTTCGAATCTTGTTGTCTTAAGGACTGTAGCCAGGTGTTAGAATCATTCCTTATCATGTCTAGGACGTGATCAAATCATCCTTTCAATATTTGGTTCACGGATCCACAAGATTTTTAAATAACTAAGTAAGGTGCTCATCGGTTTAAATTTTGAATTTCGGTGTGGGTATGAGTTCGGTTTTTTGGGTGTTGCTTGGATTGTGGTGGCTCCTAGCCCATAGCCATAGTTCATACAACACTACATCATGTCTAGATCGAGCCATGGTCGATGAAATGGCCATTGGAACGACACAAGATAATTTAAAACAATTCAATAACTATCACTACACCAGAAATTGAGGTTCTCGTTGGGATGTTTCAGTGTCTTAGGTAATAGACTTGGTTTATGGTTTGCTTTTAGCCCTTATCCATGGTCCAAGCCATGCTTAGGATGTTGGTAAGAGTCCTTGGGTGGTGGTTCAAGCCATAGTCATAAAATTCAGGAATTTCACTACAAAAGATACAAACTGTCACTACTGAATTGACAGCACGCTATGGTTTCGGTTTTTGGGGTGGTATGAGTTCTTGGTGGCTTTTAGCCCATGGCCTTGGACTGAAAGTACTCAATGAGTTAGAAAGGTCATGTTTTTGGCCGTTCGTGATTTGGTACGAGTTAGAGGTCGTACGAGAATTTACGGCGAAAGGTGCCAAAATGACTCTCGAAAGAGCGTTTATGTTTTTGGACTCCTTTCACCTATTTTCGTGTTTTACACTTATTATGCATATTTTTCAGTATTTTGTGGTATTTTTAATCATGGTTAAACGTCGGTTTAATGTTGGTTCGGGTTGGTACGAAGCCATGATTAAAATAAAGTTGTTGGTCCTAATCGTCTCGTTTTTGGTTTAGTGGTTAAGTTTTTGTCAAGTTAAAATTATTTGCATGTGTCACATATTAGAATTATGTCGCAGCGAGCCTGGGAGCGATCCACTCATCCGGTAAAAATAAGGTTATAATTATATTACGTGCATAAAATATAAAATGTTTATTTTTGAATAAATGCTATATTCTTGTGGCCACCTTATGCTTATGGGTTTGGAAGTCGGTAGGAACAACCGAGGGACCTCTCCGCCCGGTGACTTACGACCGGTTTATGATTATGTATGGGTACGGACATCCAGTCCAAGGGCGTGTGATTTGATCTCTACCACCCAGTATACTGTGGTTTAGTCTGATCAAGCGCTTACGCTATGTTATGGGGCCACTTGCTTAGAAACATTATCTATACCAGAAAATATGATATGTTAGATAGAGCTCCGTTGAGCAAAGCTTTTACTATGATTTTCAGATATGCACGTAGGATACTTATTCATGATATGATTTTCATCGTACGCTTTACGAGACTTTAATTTTACGTTGCATGCGATTTTATGATATATATTACTTGTTATTCACGATATATACATGTTGAGTCTTTAGACTCACTAGACTGATTGTGTAGGGTATTGATGAGGTCGAGACCGCGGGCGAGAGCCAGTGAGCGATCTTGGGTCTAGTAGTAGAACCCGAGGACCTCATGATTTAATTTATTGCACCTTTTATTATGCAAACTCAGTTTAATATGTTGGATTATTTAAATTGATGTTTACGTTGGATTATTCTTAAATTGTTGGTTGAAAACATTATTCGCTTCCGTTGTTATTTTAAAGTTAATAATTATTTTACATGCTTATTTTAATTAATGAGATAAAATAATTATTTACTTAGAAAATTTTTAATAGTTCCGCAAAATTATGAACAAAAAACGGCCTTTACACGTAATTTCTTACAAGATGAAAGGAGAAGGCACGATTCTGCTAAAACTTCGATTCAGCTGATATGCATTTTGTTTATTGCAGACGTGGTTGTATCATGTATGTGGAGAGAAGAGGAGAAGAGTCTAAGATACAAGGCGATGGCAAGATCTCACATTTTTGTTTTCTGTAGAGAGCGATAGTCTTTTTTTCTGAACGAGAATAGATTTTGGGTTTAGATTTTTTTCCTTTTAAAATAAAAAAAAAATTAACTAAGGGAGGTGAAAGTACTTTATTATCTCACTAGGGAGTGCAGAGTTAAAAAATATAGAGTAGGGACTGAACTTAAAAAGAGTTTGAACTTTAGGTATTTTTCCCCAATTTTCCGTTATGTCAATAGAGTAATAAATTAAACATGATATCATAAATTAACTAATTGATTTGTCAAAATGATACATTCAATTTTTATATATTTTTTATTTTTATGACAATCATGATACGATTCATCAATCAAGTAAATTTCACGTTTATCTCAAACTCAAATGATTGAATTTATCTAGTCTTAACATTACAATTAATTGAAAGCCTCGTGACATTGAAACTTGAAAACTAACTCTTCCATATGTATTAACCAACAAGAGTAGGTCTTTTGTCAGACGATATTACGAATCATTATCTGTGAGACGGGTCAACCATATCGATATTCACAATAAAAAGTAATAATTTTTATAAATATCAATAAAATTATTAGTATCACTCGATTAACCTTAAAATTTGATATTTGACTTGACTCGCAAAATCAAGGGTTTAATTATCATATTATATAATATATAAAATTAGGTAAAAATAAATAAATCATGCACGCACTATCGGCGCATGAACAGGTAAAAAATATGAACTCAAGCAACAACTTTGAAATTATAAAATTTATTATGATAAGGTTAATTTTGTCATTACAATCTAATATATAAATTTAATCACTCTTATTAAAATCATACCAAACATTAAATATAATATCCTACATCTTATTTATTCTTAACTTATCCTTATATATAATCACATGTTTATCCTATCATGTGTACCAAACTATGCCTTAGCATAAAAAATAATATTTTTAGCATAAAAATAATTTTTCATTGATTATCCAAATAACTGATATTTAGCATAAAAAGTATATTTTTTCATGGATGACTCAAATAAGATATTTGTCTCACAAAATACTATTTGAGACCGTCTCACACAACTTTTTGTCAATCAACAAATGAGAATTATTTTTGGCATGAAGACCTCATGTTTGCAAACCAATTTGGAAATTGCCAACTTTGTGTTTCCAAATCAATCAAAGCAAGTAAATCTTGTTGAAAAGATATTTAATACAATCTCATAAAAAATCTACTAATAAAAGATAACCTGATGTGAATACCCAAAAAAAATACATATAGTCTTTATGTAAAAATTATGATTTTCTAGAAAAACCCTTTTTGGAAAAGTCAAACTTAAGGATTCATGCAAAAGGGTGAAACGTGCCTCATTTTAAAACATGGGCTTTTAAAATGTATTTAATTTTACATTTGGGTTTTATGCTTTTTTATAATATTTATACTTGAATTTTCAAATTTTGAACACATGTACTCGGAAAACAAATATATACCGACAAAACTGTGTATGCTCAAAATTTGAAAATGTGAGAAGCTATAGATCATTTGTTTTTCATGAAGTATTTTTAGTAATTTCGTGATTTCATAAGAGTAGTATATGCTAACCTATTTTAAAACATCACTATGCATTGATTAAATTATACATTATGGTATAGTTTGGTACATGAGATAAGAGAGAGATTGATAAATAATCCTCCTTATCCCACGTTTGGTAATTTTTTAGAAAGCTCATAATAATATCATGGGCCCGTGATAAATAATTTATATATGGATAAAATATCTCTTTTATGAGATGTGATAATTTTAATCTAATAATAAAACACCACAAATGACTTAATTACCCTTAATATATAAAAATCATAAACCCTATTGTTATCTCATTTCATTTGTAGGTAGAAATTAAAATCAAACAAATATTTTTATTTATTTTTATATATTATATAATATGATAATTATATAAATGAACTCGAGATAATTAATAAATGATTTGTATAAATCTCAATAAAATTTAGTATCATTCGATTAACCTTAAAAATTTATATTTGACTTGACTAACAAAATTAATGACACAATTATCATATTATATAATATATAAAATTAGGTAAAAAAATAAATCATGCAAGCACTGTCGGCGCATGAACAGATAAGAAATATGAACTCAAGCAACAACTTTAAAATTATAAAATTTATTATGATAATGTTAATTTTGTCATTAAAATCTAATATATAAATTTAATCAATCTTATTAAAATCATATCAAACATTAAATATAATATACTACATCTTATTTATCATTAACTTATCCTTATATTATATATCATATGTTTCTCCTATCATGTGTATAAAACTATGCCTATATATCGATAAATACTATTTGAAAGCTTATTAATCGAAATATGTCTAAATAATTTTATTATACATATAATGAAAAACCAAATAATTCTATTATAAGCTCAAGCCCGGCCCGTTAGCTTTATCTTTGGCCCGATAACACATTTTTTTTAAGTAAACCTTGTAGTTTTAAATCAAAATTCTCCGGCACTGTGATCCATTTCAGATAAAATCTTAATAATAATTTCTATTGTAGTTAAATATGATGAGAAAACACAATTAAGTCATTAATAAAATTTCATGTATCAATATATAAAATTTCCTATACCAAAAATATTTTTACTCAAAAATTAAATACATATTCATTTAAATATATTTATGTTATAATTCTTTTGATGAAATGTGTATGTTTATAATATTTGACCTTGTTATGTCGTAACGTCGTGTATTTTATGTGAACCTTGAATCAGAGTCAACCATGGGTCGTGACCCAACTACAAGTGGACACACAAAAATTTAAAAAAATTATGTTAAAAAATATTTAAACAAAATTGGTTGTTTACACAACTAACTTGTAACTTGGGGTGGACAAGGTTGGATTGAAGTTTTTCTAACCTACTAAGACGAGTCAGAATAGGTCGACCCAATTGACACATTCTAGGGAAGACTGTGAAATCTCAACTTTGTCTTACTCGTGTCTCGCTCATGCCGCGTCCATTGTCGAGCCTAAGCACTGGATGGGTGTCTTTCAGGCAACGAGTTCATTGGGTATCTCTATTGGTTTTCGTAAGGTTCATAAGATGGCGATCGTTTCTTGGTTGAGACCGTCGTCTGTTTTCTTTAAGCTTAATGTAAATGGGAGCTCGAGAGGCAACCCTGGTGACGCATGTTAGTTTTCTATCTTAAGAAATCTATGAGCCTATGAATTCAAATATGCCCTTTCTGATTTGCTAATTGCAAATTGATAGCAAACACTGAAACATGGGATTGGGATTGGGATGAAAATGGTCCTTTATTATCAACAAGCTCTATAATCACCTATTGAATAAATGTGATGGAAATCACACACTCAAATAAAGAGGGATGAGATTTAAAATTAATTTTATGTAATGTATTTAAAGTAGAAACTTTACTTGGATATGTATTTCGATAGGGCGCAACGAAGAAGGTTGATCTATGTGGTCAATCTTAATAAGGTTGGATTTAAAGCTTGTACGATGATGGGGAATACAATGGTAGACTTGTTGATGTTCATCCAGTGAACACCAGTTCAGAATAGCCCTGTTTGTTTGTTTTTACTTTTCCAAAGAATTTTTCGTCCCTCCAAGTCTCCCAAATATAATAATCGCTTTAAACTAAATTTTTACTCTTTCCAGTAGTATTATATAATTTTTTTTGTTATAATTCAAAATATACACTTTTTGAAAAGCTTAACGTAGTTTTGTTAAATGATTTCTGATGTATTTTGATATAATATTTACAGGAAGATATCATATCGGCTGTGCGGAAAACTTAAAGGACTTGCAGCTTTTGGATATTGAGGCTAATACACAATTTTTTCCATCCAAGGCACTCTGTGTTGTTCTTGTTGTCTCATAAACATCGACTATACAAAATTGTACGTGTGTTCGATGGAGCTTGAAGCGAAAATTTTGAAAAGTCTCGATGGGACCTGAAGCGAAAATTAAAAAATGGGTTCTCTTGTTACTATAAATAATGCTAAAATTCAGTTATCAAATAATAAATACAATAAATAATACATAAAACAATATATTACATAAAAATAAGTCAATAAATATTTAAAATAATTACATAAATAATAATCGTCTAACTATTTTAGAAGAAAAAATATATATTAAATTTGTATAATCTAGTTTTCGGTTCTTTTCTTTGTCAACGTATGAAAATATTTTTTATATTTTTATTTTGTTGCGGTTTTTTATCTACAAACTAAAACTACATATATTTAGTATTTTATTGTTAATTTTGTTTTACATTCAACATAATTTTTTTCACGACTTATTAAAATTTCATAATAAATATATAATCTTAATTTTTTTTAAAAAGGTGTAGACACATGTATACATTAGTTGCTAGTATATAAAGAATATGCGTGGTGGCATCTTCAATGTTACAAATTGGGGAATTTAGCGAAAAATACATCTGAGCATGTTTTAATTAGGATTCAGTCCCCTTTAGTTTTTTTGTGTTTTAATACCTAACAAAAGTTCAAATTAGTTTTTACTACATGTTTTTTGTGTTTTTACCTTTTTAAATTAATAAAAAATTATAAGAATCCCCAAATTTGTTGGTGATGTTATTTTTCTCCTCCTTCCTCCTTCCCCCTTCCCGTTTCTCGCTTCCCACTCTTTCTTCTGTGTGACAATTTGTTCGTTTTTCTTTCATTCTTTTACTGGCCATTTTCCTTCATTGTCCTTCGTTTGCACAATTTACCCTTGTTTCTGCAGTCTATTTTACTGAATCTTGCGACAAATTCGTCGTTTAAAACCGTACCTGTGCGTAACCCAGCGTAGAAAATTCCCAGCAAAGTAGAGTCCCTACCAGCCCAAACCACACATCATCCTGTTGCCGAAAAATTTGCAAAAACCAGAATTTGTGGGTCGAAGCAATTTGTGGGTGGAAGCATTTTGTGCGTTGAAGCAGCTTAGGTGAGGAGGAGAAAGTAGGCGCTTCATTTTCGGATTTGCGTGGAGCTACCACCCTATAAAACTAATAAAGGACAATTAAAGGGTACACATTTCAATTTTAGTTTGTTTTTGATAATTTTTGTAGTTGTAATGTTTTGTTTGTTTAAGAGCAATTTCTTTTCTTCGATCTAATTTTGGATATAGAAATGGATTTGTGACGTATGTTCACAATAAGATTGTCATTTGCGGAAAGAACCATCGCCACGTAAAAGACAGCGCAAGAAGCTTGAATTTTTAGTGCAGAGAATTGGTCACTCAAACACCATTTGCACGAATAAGGTCGAACAAAATAATATGCTTGATTAAATCCCATATATGGTTTTATATTTGTTAATAAATTTTGGTGCATTATTGTGAAATTGAATTTTAGGCCATTATTCTGAAACTGAATTCTGTTGTTTTGACCGAATACGGACATTAATGTGCATGATCTTGGGAACAATTTTTTTTAATTGAATGTGTTAGTTTAGAATATGATTGGAATGATAGTTATGTCAGATTAGTTCGGCTTGTCAAGAAGAGTTTGTTATAGTTTATTTTGACAGAAATTTTTTGATTTGGTTTGACAGAATGAGATTGTTATTTGATATTAGTTTTCGTATGTAAGATCATTATCAATTTTTCGATAAGTGATATAATTATGTACTGTCGTGAGATATTTATTTGAGATTGGTTGTTCATGTTTGTAGCAACTTATTTGTCTAATTTCTTGAGTATTTGTGTCAATTTATTGTGACATTTATTGATTTATTATTCGTGTGTAATATTTTAATTTTTTTATGTGGAGTAGAATGACGAAGACTAAAAAAAAGAGTGAAGAAAATACGCCTGATAATGATGCAGATATTGGTCCATATGTTAAAGAGGGTTACTCAAGGTGTTCGCCAACAAAGTTTTTAGCCGTGATGGAGCAATTGGTTCCTAGATTGGGTGAGTTACAATTGAAGAGGATAGAAGCTTCACCTCTAGCACCTTGGTTGAAGATCAAGAACTTTCTATAAGCACATCAAGAGTCTACTCAATGCTTAAGCGCTTTGAAGTAGAGACATGCAGCTTTTGTTTTGGAAGCAATATCATGGTGCCATTTACTTCGAAGGAATTCTCTATCGTTATAGGGTTGTCGAGCGTTGGTCAACCCGTTAACCTGGATTTAAAGTTGGGCTCAAACTTTCTTGAGCGTCATTTCAAGGGGGTGAACTGTGTGCAGAGAAATGTCATAATAGATAAGTTGTTTGATTTGGCAGGAAATGAGCTTGAGATTGATGATTTTTTTAGATTTTTTATTTTGCTTCTTTTTAATTGTGTTATATTTCCTATTAGTAATTTTGGAACACCAAAGTTTATTTTCCCATACTTGGACAATTTGGAAACGTTTTTTGAATATGGTTGGGGAGATGCAGCCTTTAGGTTTTTGCGTGATGAAATTGAAGATCATCTTGGATTCTCTAAAGTGAGAAGAAAGGATAAAAAAATATATGGAGGTTGCATAGTTGGATTGATGGTATTATCTTTTTCTTTTTGAAGCTTATATATGTTATTGTTGGTTGTAGTAAATGCTAATCATTTTATTTGTACAGGCTTGGGTGTATGAAAGAGTTCCTATGCTTGGTGAACCTCGTGTTTTACATTGCTTTCCTCGTTTATTCAAGTGGGGAGAGAGCAAGATTCCCGTGAATCCTAAAGGGGCTGAGGCTGCTCTAATGGCTGTGAGATCGAACAAGGTTTGCGCAATTTAATCTACATCATCCTATATTTTTGAGTACATGTATTAATAAAACTAAGAATTTGTGTTTAATGTTGTTAGATTGTGGCGATCAAACCATTTGAGGAGGAAAAAAAACTCGTTGATGATGTACAGATGATTGTTGAGGTAAACATTTGTAATTGATGATAGTCAATTTTTAAATAGTATGCTATTTAACGAATTACCATATTAATGAGCACTTATATTTTCAGGTTCAGTCTCGATACAATGATTCAGAATTGTTGGAACAGAAAAAGGCTTGAAAATGAGATTAAAGTGTTGAAGGAAAAAAAAATGAAGTGGTTGAAGATGATACAACCCGATTTGTCTTCAAGGATGCGACACATATGTATGATGAAGGTCATACCGAGCAAGATGTGGATGGACATGTTGATGCATTTGAAAGTTTGAATGAAGTGGTTGAGAACAAAGTGAAAACGGACACAGAAGACAACATTAAAATGGAGAGTTATGTGAGAGTGGTTGTAGATGAAGTGGAAATGAACACAAATTCTGCAGACGACGTGCACGTAGGTACTGACATTGGAGAAGGGAAAAAAATGATTATTTATAATCCAAAATCATCGATTGTGAAGACGGTTCAAAAAAGAACAGATCGGTTGAAAAAGAGAAAACATCCTGACTATTTGACACCTCCTAGTACGACCCCAAAGCGACAGAGAAAACAAGAATCATCACTCATCTTGGATCTGGTAATTTAAATTTAATTTGTTTGGCAATAGCTAAAAATAATTTAAATTTTGTATGATTTGTTAGTAATTAAATTTTGTTAATGAATTTTGTATTTGCATATTTTCTGTTTTTATATAGGATGCTATTGATGTTAAAGGTATAGCTGAAAGTGCCGTTGAGGAATCTTTGCAAGAGTTCCGAGGTAGACATGACTATGATGGTCATGATCAGATATCAAAGGAAGAGAGAGACATAATTGAAAAGTACATTTGCGGGGATATTTTGGGGTAAGAAGATCTTGTTTTTTTAAATTTTGGCGAAATAATAATTTTTCATTTTTTGTTTGTTTGAGTTGTTATTTTTGTTATTTTGTCTTTGTAGTGTGTAGTTTGGCAAGATGATGACGTGATATTGCATGGGCACGAGTTACTGCTTTGTTTGTTTGGCAGCGAACTACGATCTGACCTTATTCATGCCTATTTCAATACTTTGAGCAATAGAAAACATAAATATGGGCATGACATATACTGCATGTCTCCCAATGTCCAGGTAAAATTTTTTGATGTTAAGTAAAAAATATTTTTATCAAGATGATAGCTAACAATATTTTTAAAAATTTGCATAGATTAACGTGATTCGGATGCTCGATAAAATGAAGCAGAAGAGGGTCAAAGATAAAGATTTTTCAGAATTTACATCACAGTTGGATGGGAGTACATTGAGCAAGCTGTCCGAACTAAACAAAGAGGTTCTAGAACGCTGTAAGCACATAATTTTCCCGATTAGTTACAGAGCACATTGGATCTTGCTGGGTTATACTAGAGGCGATCAATATTTCACACTAAGAGATTCTCTTAGTGGTCCTGTTTACAAAGGTGCAGCCAAGAAAATTGTAAGTCGGATACAAAAAAAAAATTTGTTTTAAGCAAAAGTGCACAACACACACACATCTTTTATGATTTTTTTGAAAACTAATATTCATTGAATTTCTTTTTAGGCCAAATTTATGTCTGGATATCTTTGGAATGTGAAAAATTGTGATATTGGCAAAGGTGAAGTGATTGGGTTAAAATGTAGGCAACAAGGAAATGATTTAAATTGTGGTGTTTATGTTTGTCTATGGGGTGAATGTTTTGCAAGAGATAACCCGACATTTTGGGATGAAGAATGGAATACGTCAATGGAAGGGTATAGAGCTCGGATTGCTTCGGCAATTTTGTCTGATGAACGAGGCCTGTTCAAAGGTCTAAAATGACGTGATGGTAAGACTTATCGTGCGTTGATAGCATGACAATTTTTGGTAAAACAACACTGAATCTGTTCAATTTACAAGTATTAGGTAGTATTTGAGTTTTGTAATGAAGAAGACTAATGTGTTGCTGTCAAACTCAATTGGTTCATTGAGATTGGAAAACTGTATGCTGTTGCAAAACAACAGATTATGTGTTTGGAATTGCAATTTGTAGATGTGTAATGTAGTGATTATGTCTTAATCATTAAACTGCTTTGTTCACGGATAGTTTCATATTTGTTGTGAGTTGTTGTGCTTTGTTATCATTACAACTATTCCATTGCAAATTTTTTCCAGGAATGTTTTGCCAAAAATCCCAACTTTTAAGCTTCAGTACATATTTTTCCTTAAATGATACCCAAATTTGTTGTTACTTAATATTATAAATTGAAATATCATTTTTATGCATTCTGAAAATATTCAGTTATTATTGTTGTTGCCATGGAACATTTGGAAAAAAAACAAATTCGCAACTACGCATAGAACATTTTCAAGTACTTTTTACTTGCGAAATATTTATTTTCAGATTTAAAATACTTGATTTGGTAAATGAGATACGTATAAAATTTAATAAAACACGGGCTATTCGAGTAGGCAATGTAACTTCACCAAGTGCTAGCAACTGAACTTTTTGAAGTACTTATTTTTACTTGTTAAATACCTAATTTGACCATGAAAATACTTGATTAGGCAAAGAAAATACTCATAATGGATATTAAAATACTGGATTTTCGAATATGCATTTCATTTTAAATATCCTCACACTTGGATGCATTTCGATGACATGTACATTTCATTTAAATTTTTTTAAAAAAAAAATTCGCAACTGAACTTTTCAAAGTACTTATTTTTACTTGTAACATACCTAATTTTACAATAAAAGTACTTGATTTGGCTCAGAAAATACTCATAATGGAAATTAAAATACTGGATTTTCGAATATGTCTTTCACTTTTAAATATCCTCACACTTGGATGCAATTCAATGACATGTACATTTCATTAACAAAAATTTAAAAAAAAAAAACAAATTCGCAACTGAACTTTTCGAAGTACTTATTTTTACTTGTTAAATACCTAATTTTACCATAAAATACTTGATCTGACTCAAAATATACTCATAATGGATATTAAAATACTGGATTTTCGAATATGCCTTTCACTTTTAAATATCCTCACACTTGGATGCATTTCGATGACATGTACATTTCATTTAAATTTTTTAAAAAAAAAAATTCGCCACTGAACTTTTCAAAGTTCTTATTTTACTTGTAAAATACCTAATTTTCAATAAAAGTACTTGATTTGGCTCAGAAAATACTCATAATGGAAATTAAAATACTGATTTTCGAATATGTCTTTCACTTAAATATCATCACACTTTTGAAGTACCTATTTTTACTTGTTAAATACTTAATTTTACAATAAAATACTTGATTTGGCTCAGAAAAGACTCATAATGGATATTAAAATACTGGATTTTCGATATGCCTTTCACTTTTAATATCTTCACACTTTTTGAAGTGCTTATTTTTACTTGTTAAATACTTAATTTGACCATAAAAATACTTGGTTTGGCTCAAAAAATACTCATAATAGATATTAAAATTCTGGATTTTCGAATATTCCTTTCACTTTTAATATCCTCACAATTGGATGCATTTCGATTTTAAGTAATTGATTTGGCTAAGAAAATATCATAATGAATATTAAAATACTGGATATTGAATTAGGCAATGTA